>NC_138587.1:16817816-16876895 GCF_964289735.1 Phaethon aethereus
CCGCCCCGGCGTTCCCCCACCCTGCCCGCGCCCCACACTCACCGGGGAAGGCCAGCTTGATGCGGGGGGTGGCGGCGGGCGGGGGGCGGCCGGCAGCGGCGGCAGGGCCGCGCAGCAGGAGCAGGAGCAGGAGCAGGAGCAGCGTGCGGCTCATGGCCGGGGCCTGGCTGGCGGCTCTGCGGCTGGGGCAGAGAAGCGAGACCTCAGCTCGGGTTACAGCCCCCTCCCCGCAGCCCCCAGACCACGACCCCTCCCCAGCACTGCTGCCGGGATCTGGAGAGCCCTGGGCCTCGGCACAGGGCAACCCCAGCACGGCACGAGGGGACCCCCCTCCCTCTGGGCTTGACCCCGCGATTGTGGGGGGACAGGGGCCAGCCACATCCCCCTCCAGTTTTTAAGCCCCTGATAATCCAACCCCAAATCTAAGGGGCTCCAGCAGCAGCCCTCCTGCTCCTGCCCATGGGGAAACTGAGGCAGTCCGGCTGAGCCCTGCCAGCAGGAGGGTGCTGGGCTCTGCCTGCTCCTGCCTGCAAGCACAGAGCTGTCCTGCAGGGATGGGAACAAGGACAGGGCAAGCACCGGCGGGGTGCCAGCCAGCCAGGGCACCCTGGACAGGCAGCAGGCTCCTGAGCACAGGGCAGGCTGCCATTATGGGAGTCATGGGGTCCCATGCCTCAGTTTCCCCACGGCTACAGCCCGTGCTGCTTGGCCCTCGGCCCTTCTCGTACCACCCTGCAAATGGGAGCTGGGTTTGGGGGAGCTCTGGCCCATTGAGGGGCCCACAGCCCCTGGAGGGGCCCACGCTGCCATGCCCACCACCCTCATGGGCACACACCGCAGGGTAGGGAAGAGCTCCCCCCACTCCAGCACCGGCACGCTCTCTCCCCTGGGGAGCAGGAGGCGATGGTTATCACGAGCACCGCGCCAACACGCAGCTCCCCGCCTTGCCCGCCGGCCATGCCGCAGCAGCCCTGGGCAGCTGCAGGCAGCCAGGACGTGCCAGCCGGCACCTCCCCGCGCCGCGTGTGAAGCACAAGCCTGGCCACGCCAGTACTCAGCCCCTGGCGCAGCCGACGGGTTTCACCTGTGCCGCAACCACCGAGGCCTCGCTGGGACACCGGTGACGACCGAAGCCCCACCGTGGCACCAGGGCTCAGTGCAACCACCCCAGGTTCTGCCACCCTGTGGTGTCAGCCAGGCCGTGGTGGGTGCCGGGCCAGAGGGGCACGCGTGTGTGGCAGTGCCCAGCACAGATCCGGGCACGTCTGCCTGCCGCCCGGCACAGCTGGCTGGGGCTTGCCCTGGGCTCCTGAGAGCAGGGCAGCCTCCTCTGGGGCTGGCAGGGTGGGGAGCGGGTCCTGGGTGGGCAGCGGGCAGCGGGCAGCGGCCCCGGCCGGGCACAGTGCCGCAGGGCTGGGCTGCCCGGCGGCCTGGCGCGAGGGCGGCAGGCGCTAATGGCATTTCCAGAGGCGTCGGGGCGAGGCGGGGGACCCGCCGGGCTCTGCCAGCCCCTCGGCTGCCGGCCAGCGAAGGCCGTGGCAGGGGCAGCGGGGGTCCTCCCGCCTGCCCGGCACCTGCCGGCGCCCGCCGACGGCACGGACCCCCGGGCACGGGCCCCCCCGCGCTGGGGCAGGGTGGGGGGGGGCGGGCAGAAGCGGCGGCACAGGACGCCCCCGGTGCCAGCGCTGGCAGATCCAGCCCCCCAGCCCCCGAGCCCCCGGTGCCAACGCCCCCAGCCCCCCGCTGCCAGCCCCGCCATGCCCCCAGCCCCCCGAGCCCCCCGCCGCCAGCCCGGGCAGACCCGGCACCCCCCCGCAGCCGCCAGCCCGAGCAGACCCCCGACGGCAGCGCAGAGACACCGCCCCCCCGCCCCGGGAAGCCCCCCCGCGCCGGCCCCGGCAGCCCCCGCACCCTGCCCGACCCCCAGCCCCGACCTGGGTCCCGGCTCGTCCCGGCCCGGCCCGGCCCTCCGCCTCCGCCGGCAGCAGCGGGGCGGCCCCGGCGGGGCGGGGCGGGGCGGCGGGGGCGCGGCCCGGCCCGGGGGTAGGCCCACCCGCACCCGCGCGTGCGAACACGCGTGGACACGCACCCTCGCGTGCAAGCACACCGCTCACACGCCTGCAAACACACGGGCTCACACCGGCACGCGTGCAAACGGATGTGTGCAAGAAGACGCACATGCAAAGCACACGCGTGCAAACACACCCGCTCCTATGCCAGCCTAAGTGTGCAAAATCACCCAGGCACACCCACCCAGCCACCCACGCACAGAGCCGTGCTGCCGCCCCACGTGGCCCACGGTGACACCCACCGCCCCGGGGCAGAGCTGAGCACTCCACACTCAGCACACGAGTGGCTCAGCACAGGAGTGGCCGAGCTGCCTCATCCCTGGGGTGAGCAGCTGCCGGGTGGGTGCTGCCTGCTCGGCTGTGGGGTGCTGGGGGCCGTGCTGGGGGGCACCAGGGGCCGTGCTGGGGGCAGCGGGGGGCCGGTCCCGCGCCCTGCTCAGCTGCAGCCCAGATGTCTGGCCCGGGCCCAGCCCGGAGCAAACAAAATTCCTCCGCTGCCTCCCATTTTCCAGCCGCTGCTGCCAAGAATAGCAAGTGCCGAGCGGTGCCGGCAGCA
The DNA here is from genome assembly GCF_964289735.1 of Phaethon aethereus. Lineage (NCBI taxonomy): Eukaryota > Metazoa > Chordata > Aves > Phaethontiformes > Phaethontidae > Phaethon > Phaethon aethereus. Next base: position 16,820,442 of record NC_138587.1, read on the forward strand.
AGGCCACGCGTGCCTCGGCGGGCAGGGTTCGGGGTGGGGGGGCACATGGGCTGCCCTAGGGGCCAACCCCGCCTTGTGTCCCCCCGCCCCGTGCTCCCGGCTGTCCCTACCTGTGAGTGCCGGAGTCGAGGAGGGCAGGTCCAGCATGAGTGGGGAGGAGGGGGTGCAGGCAGGCAAGCGGGCGGGTGCAGGCAGCAGCGGGTGCAGGCAGGTGCCGGGTGCGTGGGGAGGCGGGGGATGTAGGCAGGCAGTGGGTGCCAGCAGGCAGCGGGTGCAGGTGGGCGGGCAGTGAGTTCAGGCAGGCCGGCAGCAGGTGCAGGCAGGCCGGCAGCGGGTGCAGGTAGGCTGGCAGCAGGCGCAGGCTGGCAGCAGGTGCCAGCAGCCTGGCAGTGGATGCAGGCAGGTCAGGTGCAGGTGCAGGTAGGCAGCTGGCACAGGCAGGCAGTGGGTTCAGCAGGCAGTGGGAGCTGTGCAGGCAGGCGCAGGCAGGCACAGGCAGGCCAGCAGCAGGCAGGAGGAGCCGTGCCAGGCAGGGTGCCTAGGCAATGCCCTTCCGTCTCACTGCTGGTAACCCTCCTGCTGCCGGCCTGGGTGCACCGGCGTGCCGGCAGGCTGGCGGCACCCTCTGCCCCAGCACCACCGCCCATTCCGCTCCCCGTCGTGCCGCGGTGCCAAGCGCCAGCCCAGCATCATGGGCGGCGAGGGGGATGAGGACGGTGAGGGGATGGGTGGCAGAGGAGCCGCTGGCACCGGTATGGCGGGGGTTACTCTGCTGCAAGACTTTGCCCAGGTGCCGTTGGCGGGACTTTGGGCTGGGTGGCTCCCATGTGGTTGGGCACGGTGTCCCTGTCCTCACCGTCTCAGCCTGCCCAACTCCGCACAGTGGGCACCTTTGCTGTGCCAGCACCGTGCCTCCGTTTCCCTTCACCCAACTGGGACCTTTCCACCTGCCACTGCTCCCGGCACACGTGGCGAAGTGGCCGGGTAGCGTCACTGTCACCCCAGCCCAGGAGCCCTGCGGGGACCTTGCTGGCAGCAGCTCTGCCTGGAGAAACCATCAGGCGTCAGAAGGGCCGGGCTTCCATCCCAGAAAAAACAGCGCAGGAGGGATGCGCCACGTCGCCCGCCAGCCACCCCTTCCTGCCCCGCCGGGTGTTCCTGGCAAGCGCCGAAGCCACTGGGCGCTGACACCGTGACAGTCCCCAGCTGGGATGGGCATCACCACCGGTTTCCTGCCCTCGTCCCTGCACTTGCTGCCAGCCCCATGGAGGGCGGCACGGTCGGGTGCCGGTGGCCTGGCTCCCCGCCAGTGTGGGGGTGTCACCGCCGGCGGTGCAAGCAGGTGCTGGCGCCTTTGCTCTTTGATCCCTTCCCTGCCGCCCGCGGATCCGCGCCTGGGGATCGCTGCCTCGGCCAAATCTCCCCCGGTGGTTCCGGCTCTGGCGAGCATCGGTAGCTCCGCCGGCAGCGCCCGAGCCCCCAGCGGTGTTTGCGGTAGGAAACGGCTCCTCCCCACCTCCGCAGGGCTCCCGGGGTGGCATGGCAGGAGGCGGCGGCCAACGGCTCCCGCACCTCCTGTGCTGGCTGGCGAGCCAGCATGGCGCGGGATGTATCCGTGCCATCAGATGGGTGACCAGCACCAGTGGCTCCTGGAGAGGTGGAGGTGGGCCGGGATGGGCATCTGCTAGCCACCAGGATGGGGACAAATCCTGCACCCCAGGCAGGAGTGCTACCTTGCTGGGAGAGCCCTGGCAATGCTGCGGGGACCTGTGGGGTGACCCAGAGAGAGGCGGCTGCAGGGTGGCCCCCCATGTCCCTGGGGGCTGGGGTAGGGCAGCACGCATGGGAGCTCAGCCAGCATCTCTCCTGCCCTCCTGCTGGGACCAGGAGAGGGCCAGGCCAGTGGCAGAGAGCCCGCGTGCCACGTCCCACGTGCCGTGGCTCCGCTGAGGCTCCTGCCCCACTGGAATGGTCTTGAGGAGCTTCAAGCTCGGTGGTTCTCAGTGCACAGGACACAGCCCCTCTGCCTGCCCCAGAGCCTGGCTGCTGACGGTCACCCCAGGCGAGCAGGATAGGATCCTAGAAGCCCAGGATCCCTCTCTTTCCCAAAAAGCCATTGTGCTGCACCGGGAGGATGGATGCCTCCTTCTTCATCACCTCCCCAAAGGTTCATGGTGCATCCCACAGCTCGGTCCCACAGCAGGGACATCCAATGATGGCACCCCAGACGTGCTCAGGCACTGGGGTGCACCCAGCACCCCACATCCCCTGGACAGCCAGGCTCAGCCCGACACAGGGTGGGGACAATTAAAAAGGGATTAGCCGGGCTACACCGGCATGGCGCTGCCAGGGGAGCCAGTACCTAATCCCGGCAGGAATGCGCCGGGGCCACGCGGGTCCCTGCTACGGGGATCTCGCACCAGTGTGTTGCGATGGGGGGGTGGATGTAGGGTCGGGGGGCCCTGCTCTGTGCCACACCAACCAGTGGCATCCAGCCCCTGCAGGCTTTAAAAATAGGCTGGTGTTCCTGCCATGGGGTGGGTAATTTTAGCCAGGGTGTGTCTCTCCGCGAAGCACTCCGGACCGTTCGTCTGCTCCCTCTGGCCCGGCAGCACCCGCACCCGGGGCTGATGTCAGCCCCTCGCTGCCCACTTGCTTGTCCCTGCCCCGGGCAGTGCCCAGCAGCGCGGCCCGGCCATGGCCACCTTGGGCAAAGGCGATGCCAGGTGGCACGGCGAGGGCAGGGGAGCGGGGACACGGGTGCCTGGGTGCCCCCTGAGCCTGCCCGCTCCCCATCCAGGGCGTCTTGTCCCCAAAGCCGGTGGCACAGAGGAGCGCAGCATGCCACTGCCACGGCACCCAGCAGCACCCAGCCAGGTGGTGACGGGGTGGGGGGTCCCGGCACCTTGGCCTGCCCACCCTCCTCCGCTCACCCCGGCCCCCCGACACAACAGCCACTTCAGATTGCCTCCCACGGTGCTCCCGCAGAGCCGCGGCGGCTGGGAAGGCTGGGGGGGCCACCACCGAGCATAATGCGGCTATTGACGGGTGAGCCGGCGGCCCCGGCACGGCACAATAGGGCCTTGTCTGCCGGCCCAGCTCCCGCTCCTGCCCAGTCCGGTGCCCGGCATTGGGCTCCCCTCTTCACCGGACGGCTCAGAGCTCGCCCAGGTGCCAGCCAGGGCCAGCCCTGCCCAGGGCCAAGCCGGCAAGCACAGTGGAGGAGCCAGGGGTGGGAGGGCACCAGGTAAACCCCTCTTTCCCGTAAACCAGCGTCCTGAGGAAGGGGCTTCACTTGGGAAGCCCCCCAATGCGGCCGTGCTGGCCCTGGCTGCCTCGGTTGGGTCAGGGCTCAGGGATCCCCACTCAGCTGTGGGGTGACGGGGACAAGGAGGCGGCGCGTGCCTGGCATTGCCCCCGATTCCCTCATGGGACCACGTCCAAGCCTGCCGGCACCCAGCACCCACCAAGGGGAGACAGGGACCTGGCATCTCCCCTGGGAAGCTCCACCACCCCGGTACCCCGACCCCGCGGCCCTGCTCGGCGGGGCAGCCCCATGCCCCACGGCCACCATCTCACCTGCTACGGCGTGTGGGCTCTGCCGGAGCTCGCCTGCCTCCTCGCCCGGCGGGTGAGCCGGGGCTGCCGCTGCCGCCTGCTCTTTAAACCCCAAATCCCCGGTGCCGGGCGCCAGTCCCGCCGGCAGCGGGGGCGGAGGGAGGGGACGCAAAGCCCCGGTCCCTGCTCCCAGGGCCGGCACCAACAAAAGGCGACTGTGTCCCGTGTCCTCCCTGTGCACCCAGCGACCCGGCCGGCCGTTTGGGGACAGCCCCTCGGCACCCTGGGGCTCCATGGGGTGCCGCCACCCCCTCTGCCTGCGCTGGGAAGGTGGAAGAGGTGCCAGGGAGCTCTGGGTCCCCGATCGCAGGTGTGGAGCATCCCGACATCCCCAAGCACCCGTCCCTGCCTGCTTGGTCCTGTCCCTGCCTGGAAGGGTGCCAGGGCAAAGGCGCTCGTCACCGTCCCCCCCCGCCCCGCTCATCTGCTCTTGCAAAGCCCGGCCCAGCGGGGGCTGGAGGAGGAGGAAGGGGATATGGCTGCCGCCGCGGCGCCGTGCCGGGGGGACTCACCCCACAGGACGCTCAGAGCCCTGCCCTGCTGGGGCCGCGGGGCCGGGTGGCTGCCTGCGAAGCATCCCCGTGGTCCGAAGGCCGGGAGCAGCCCGTGCTGCCTCATTAACGTGGGGTAAATGTGTAATGAAGCTCCCGGCTGGGCCGGCGCGGTTAGAGCTGCACGGCTCCTCTCGCCCACCCGGCATGCCGGGAGCTGGGGATGCGGTGGGTTTATCCCGGCAGGAGCCACGCAGCCGGGGCAGGAGGGAGAAGAAAGGTCTGTTCTGTGGCTGGACACGCCAGGGAGGCTTCAGCTGGAAGGAGCGGTGGGCAGCGCACCGGGCTGGCATGGGAAAAGGTCCGTTCCCAGAGGAGGGAGGCTGACCCGCCACCCACGCCTGCCCCTGCCTCCGAGAGGGAGGAAAAGGAGGCTCCGAAAGAGCCTCCTCTGCGGTGCCCGCGAGCGCGGGAGCAACGGGCACCGATTTCATAAAAGCGCAACGCAGGAAAGTCCATCTGAAGGCAAGAAAACGTGGGTTTTTTTCTGCTGCGACGGTGGCCAGGCGCTGGCACGGCTGCCCCAGAGGCTGTGGAGCCTCCGGCCACACAGACAGGCAAAGCGGGCCGGGCCCCGGCAGCCCGCTCCTGCCGCGGGGTGGGAGCGGGGGAGCCGGAGGGGTCTGCCAGCACCGGCCGCCGCAGGTGTGCCAGGCCCCAGCCTCGTGCCCCGTGCCGGAGGAGAGGGGCTGGGGGCACACGGAGCCTCGGTCGCTGCCGGCGCGTCGCCAGGCTGTGGCCGGCGCGGCTGCGGGCCAGCACGGCCCGGAGCTGACGGGGGTGCGGATGCTCGGCGCCCGCCCGCAGCCCTCCCGCCCGCCCTGCCCAGCACGCTGCCTGGCCGCGGCCTCGCTGCCCGGTGCCGGGGGGCAGCGCAGGGGGCAGCGCCGGCCCGCCGGCCCCCCGGCGCGGGGCAGGAGCGGCTGCAGCGCCGTGGGGCGGTGGGCAGCGGGGGATGGGGCTGTGTGGGGAGAGCCGGCTTCGCGGAGACACGGGCCTGCGCTGCCCCGCGCGTGAGGAGCGGCGGGTGCCGCGGTGCGGGGCGGCTGCGGGCGAGGCCCGGCCGTGCCGCCGGCCGCCGTCAGAGGGCGGTGGGGGCCCGCGCGGCCGCGGCGGGGCGGGGCCGAGCCGGGACGTGGCGGCGGCCGCGGCGGGGGGGCCGGCTGGGCCCACCGCGGGGCGGGGACGGAGCCTGACGGGGGGCAGCCGGTGCCCGAGGTGGGGCAGCCTGGCCCCGATGTGGGGCAGCCTGGCCATGGCGTGGGGCAGCTCGGGCCTGACAAGGGCCTGGCGTGGGGGCAGCCCGGTGCTGCTGTGGGGCTGGCACGGGCACGCCGCTGCCAGGGCTCCTGCCCCTCTCCCAGCCGTGACGGCGGTGGCGGGGCAGGGCTATCACCGGCCATGGCGTAGGTGGCCCGGCCGCGCTCCTGCCCGGCAGCGGGGCCGCGGTGGGTGTGGGGCGCGGGCAGCCTCCTCCTGCCCACGCCGTCACCGGATGGCGGCATCCCTGCGTGGGCGGAGTGCTGGGGTCACCAGCGCCGTGCCCGGTGCTTCAGCCGGTGGGAACCGGGAGCGGCTGGCCGGCGGTGGAGGGTGCGGTGCTGGCCGGTTGCGGCCACGGCACCGCTCTCACCTTGCCGGCGGCAGGGCGTGGAGCGGGCAGCGCTCTCGGCAGAGCCGGCAGAGCTGGAGCGGCCACCTGTGCCCTGGCACCCACGCCCCGTCCTCCCCGAGAACCAGCCGGAGCTGCGGTGCCAGGACGGTGGCTGGAAGCCCGAGTTCCCGTCCCCACCTCGGCCGCGGTGCCACCGTGAGCACTGCTGGTGACGGCGTCCCCCACGCACATCCCGGCCACGCTTCCTGTGGCCAGCGGAGCCTGGCGTTGGTGACGGGTGGGACCTGCTGCCCACAGGGTGGGGATCCTGGGGGTGCTGTGGAGCAGGCGAGGGGGCTTTGGGTGGTGTGGGGTGCACCAGGGGGAAATGGGACTGGAGTTGGCTGCCGGCATCTCCCCGGCCTCCAGCAGGAGTGGGGTGCCCCTCTGACGGGGGAGCTCCGGGAAGGGGGCCAGTGGGGGAATTTCCATGAACCACAGTGCTCTGCTGATGGGGAAGGCTTTCAGGGAAATGGGCTGTGGGGGGAGCGTGTGGGGCGGCTGGGCAGGGCCGGGGCACGTGCCTGTGGCGCATGCTGGCTGCCCGCCGCCAACCGGCTGGTCCCAGCTGGCCCGCAGCCCCCGGGGACTGGCCCGGCCCCACGGCAAACAGCACTGTACTGGGCGAGCCGACCCCTGGACTGGGCAAGGAGGAACTGCCCCGCACCCAGCGCCAGCGGTCGTGGGGCCACCCCGGCTGCACCTCGGCACTTTCCCTGCTGCACTAGCTGCCCCAGCACAGCCCCTCTGCCAGCGCGGTGGGCGCCGGCTGCCTGCTCCCAGTCCCTCCTCCCGGCTTAGCCCCCACAGCCACAGACTCTTTCCCGGCTGTGGGGCAGGTGGGTCAGTACTGTTAACACCCCTGGCATCGCCAGGCAGGGTGGTGCCGCCAGCTCTGCTCGGCGGTGGGGGTCCCGGGAATGGGAGTGCTGGAGGGTGCTGGGTGCCTGGCCGCGTGCCGGTGGTGGTGGGGGCCGGCTGGGGCTGTTTTCCTCTCTGTTTGCTCGGCCGTGGGGACGACCAGCCATGCGGATCAAGGCCGGTGTCCCCCAGGCAGCCAATTGTCAGCCAGCTCAGAGGGGAGGGAGAGGGGCAGCTGCCCCAGGGCTTTCCCAACCGTGGAGGAGGCCACCATGCCAGCGCTGCCTGGCCTGAAATGGTGCCAGGCTCAGCCCACCCAAGTGCAAGGCTGGGTGATGCCGGTGCGGACCCGGGGGTGCCCGCCGAGACCTCGGCACCCAGTGCTCGCCGGCTGCCTCCTGGTTGGGGCTGCCGCCCCCCACATCCCACTGCTGCAGGAGCTTGGGGACCCCGGTGCTGGGGGACAGGGCAGCCTCGGTCCTGAGCGCCGGCACGTCCTTCTGTGACTCTCCTGCTGAATCCTTCTCCCTGGCGGGCCATGAAAGGGCCTTTATCCCCTCTCCTCCTCGTGGCTGGATCCCGCCTGGCAGGACCCTGTGCAGCAGTCTGGCCCCGGGACTGCCAGTCACCCCGGCGAGGGTGGGGGCCCAGCACGGCCCTGCCGGTGCCTCCCGCGGGGAGCCGGAGCAGACCGCGGCTTCACCGGGGCTGCACGAGCCATATCTGCTCCTGGGCCGGCTCTGGACCGACTGCCACCCCCAGGGAGAGGAGGGACACGGCTGTGGCCACGTCTCTGTTTTTGGCCCGGTTATTTATATCTTTTAAACAAGGATGCTAGTCATCTGGGCCGAAAGGCATCCCCGGTCCTCCCCGGCTCCCCGGTCCCCAGCTCCCCAGCCATCTGCCGCCCCGCGCCGCCCAGGCCCTGGGCAGCGCGCCCGGCCCCCCCGGGGCTCCCCCAGCCGGCTCCGCGCTCGTGACAGCTTGCTGTGGAGCTCGGGTTTGAACGGGAGATCCCCTTCCCTGGGTGCTGCGGACCCCCCAACGCTGCCCCACATTTTCTTCCGCCACCCCATGCCGGGGCTCTGCTCCTGCTCTGCTAAACATTAACTGCCTGCCCTGGCTGCAGCTCGGCCCTGGACCTGGCGTCCCAGCGGGGTGTAGCTGGGGGTCTGGCCCTGCGGCCGGCCCAGGCGAGTTTTGGGGCGTAGGGCAGCCCAGCTCGGCTGTCCTGCGCTGCCAGCATCGCCTTGTGCCTCCTCGGAGGCTCTGGGAGCTGCCTGGGCTCCCTCCGCATCCCCGGGGAGCCTGGGTGGCTGCACAGCAGGATGCTGAGCTCCCCGCGGGGTGGAGGACCCCGGGGCTCGGGGAGCTGATGGAGGGCAGCTCCCAGCCCGAAGAGCCTTGGGCACATGGGGGTGTCCCCTGCCAGCTGGGGTCCCCCAGCAGAGGGGGGCCCTGGCACCCTCCTGAGGCATAGCTGCCGGGGCGTCCCTCAAGCAGCTGGTACCCAGCACCTCTTTGCCCACTCGAGGGAAAATGCTGCCGGCCCCATGCCTGTCTTTCCAATGGGATGTGGGGAACGATGGAGCCTGGCAACTGGGGACACTGGGGAAACGGGCCAAGGCCCGGAGCAGGGCATTGGGCGCTGGACATTTTGGGAGCATCACAGCCACTTGGGCTCGTTTGTCTTTAAAGGCATTTAAGTTGCATCTAAAGACATTAAAGCCCTTGCTAAGTCCTTGCTTAGTCCTTGCTTAATTGCCTTAAAGGCATTTAAGCCCTTGCTGCAGGACAGCAAACCCACGGGAGCGAAGCCTCCGGCCCTGGTGGGGCTGTGGATGCTGCCAGTGGGGACATGGCTGCCCTGCCTGGGTGGCAGAGATGAGCGGGCAGCTGCCAGCACCTCCCGAGGTGACAGAGGGGACAGTCCCGCTACGCCAGGAAGAACAGTTTGTCCCCATCTCTTCGGGCTCGGGGCATCCTCCCGCCCTTGAGCTCTTCCAAGCGGACTCGGTGCTTGATGGCTGGAAGCTGGAGGAGCCTGTGTGGGACCGGCGTTCCGGCAGGGCTGTGGGGTCTGGGGGGCCCCGGGACCCCCTTCCAAACCCTCAGTGCTGCAGGGAGAAGCAGCGGGGTTACCCTGGGGCTCGTCCTCGGGTCCTTGGCTCCCGGTGCTGCGCTTGGCAGGGAAGTGATTGAGCTCAGAGATAACCCACCCTTCAGGTCTGCTGAGCAGCGCTTTGCTTCTGGCTTCTGTAAAGTTAATTGGTTTCGAGGTTCCAGGAACAAACGAAGGAGAAAAACCCACTCTCCTGACGTGCGGGATCATTGAATGCTCTCTGGTGAGTTATAATTGCAAATCATGTTTTGAAATCACATTAACCAATTAGTCCTTGTTGTTGTTGTGCCTTGCCACATGACAGCGTGTGCCGCGAGGGAGCCGGCGGTCAAGGGCGAGGGAGGGGGCCACGAGCTGCCCCCCGCCACCGCCGGCTCTGGGCCCTGGTGCCACGCTGATGGCATCGGGGTGCTTTTCCATAGGGGGTGGCTGGGGGGGAGGAAGGGTCCTGCCCCGGGCATGGCCTTGGGCAGGTGTCACCCTGGGGTCCCCCCATCCTGCGCCGCCGGTTGCGGGCATCCCTCTCCTCCTGCCACCGGCGTTCCCGGCCCCTTTCACGCCTCCCTCGCTCCCTGGTGATGGGGTCAGGGGCAGCGGGGCTCTCGGAGCCCCCGCTGGGTGCTGGGCCTGTGCCTGCGGGATGTCCGGCGCGGGGGACCAGAAGCACCTGCCGGCTTGTTCCTGGCAAGGACAAGCACCGGGAGGCTTCTTGCTGGAGAGGTGGCAGCGTGGGGGGACACCCCGCTTTGGGTGCAGATCTAACTGTCATCTCTGCCACGTCTTCCTGCCATCTTCCATCTCGGCCCTGGGAAGAGTGGGCAGTGGCGGGCAGCAGCAGGCAGCAGGCACAGAGGCCGGGTGAGGAAACCAAGCGTGGCAAGGAGAGCACGCCCCGTCCGCGCATGGCACCCTCTCCTTCGCGGCTGGGTCCTGGCCGGCCTCGTCCTGCGCCAGGACGCTCTCCAGGCCAAGGGGTTTTATGGGCTAATCTGCTCGATCTCCAAGCGTGGCCAAAGAATGAAAAATAGGGAAGGTTTTGGCTGGGGGGCTTGGTGAGAGGGCAAACCACACAGGGGTGGGCTGCGGGTGAGGGCTGCCAGCACGGCACAGCCGGCACGGCACTCAGCTCCCCGCCGCCGGTGAGGCAGGATGCTGCCGGTGGGACGCGCCGTGCCGCACGGCGCTCCCCCGAAGGCTCCTCACATCCGGGAATCCAGCGTCAAACTTTCCAGCCGGCCGGAGAAAACCACACGGCTGCAGTTTCGCAATCCGCTGGAGCCCAGGCACGGGCCTGACACCCCCAGAGCCGGCGGTGAAACCGCCCCGGGCTGTACCGGGGAAGCGCCGTCGGCCAAAGGGGCTCGGGGGGCCGAGAGGAAAGTCTTAGCCCATCCCTCTTCCTGGCAGCCCCCGGCCGTGGCGAGGGGACTGGTCCCTGTGCCGGCTCCCCCCGGGTGGCGAGCCCGGCTCCACGGGGCTGGGGGCACCGCGTGCCGGCTGCGGGTGCCAGGACACTCTGGGCCAGGCTCGGGCAGGTCTGGGGGAGGTTTGGTTTTTGCTCCCTTTCCCTCCTCTCCTTCTCGCTGCTTTGACTTTCCGCAAAGCTTCAGCCGGGGGTGGTGGGGATGGTGCGGGCGTCTTCTCTGCTCAGCTGAAAAAGGGGGAAATGATGGAGAAAGGGCGTCGCACGCCAGAGGACAAGAGAGGGGACGATAATAAGGGGGCATGGCTTCATTTGTGCCATCAGGAGCAGGGGAAGGGCATCATCTGGAGGCTGGGAAGGAGCAGGTAGGCTCCGAGGCGCTGCCTGCGCCCTGGCCCCACAGCACGCCCACCCCGCTGGCAGGCGCTGCACCCCGTGCCATGGGGCCGCGCTGCCTGTCCCCGGCCCTGGCCGCCTGCGCCGTGTTTGCTTACAGGGCGGCAGCTCCCGGCCTCCTTTTACAACCCCCAGCGAGGTGCGTTGCCGCCCGCTCCTGGGACGTCTCCGCGCCGGTGCCACGTGGCTGGCGCCCACCTGCGCCAGGGCCGAGGAAGGGTTAAGTGGATGGCTTGAGCCCAGCTGTGCCCATGGCTCTGGGTGCCTCCGACTCCCCCCTTGCCACCCTGCCAAACCTGGCTGCCTCCGGTCCCCCGGCATGCCAGCCAGCGCTGGTTCAGCACTTACGCATGCTGCTGTTATTAGAAATTAGTTAATGGATGTCTCCGGCCAGCGGAGAGCGGCAGTAACAGGAGCCATGGGATCTCAGGGAGCGCGAGGGCAGAGCTGCCACTGAATATTTCACGTCCCGCAACGGCTGGGCGAGACGGTGCCGCCGCTGCCGGCGGGGCGAGGGGAGTTTTTCCTCCTCCCAGCCCGATGGCGACGCTCGCTGCTGGCCGGTGGAGTCGTTTCCATCCCAGGCCGCCCGAGGCTTCCCGAGGATTTATGAAAGATATGCGTAACACAAATAAAGCCGCCCAGCAATGTGCGGAGCCATCCTGCCAACGGGCGGCAGCGGCCGTCAGGCTCCGTCCCACGCGCAGCGCAGGGCCCCCTGCTCTGCATGGGGAGGTCCGCGCCTTGCCGCGGTGTGAACCCCAAAAGATTTTCCTCCGAAGTAAAAGCCAGGAAGGGTAGACGAGCAGGGTGCCCTGCTGAGCAGGGCAGGAGGCGGTTTGGAAGGGGCAGGGAACCTGGTGGGGACACGGCTGCTGGCTGGTCAGGAGCCCCTGGCTCTCCCTGCAGCACGTGGGATGCTCTTGGGAGAAGAAATTTCCTCTTTGGGGCACTTCTGTGGGGATAGACCCTAAAAATTTGTCTCCATGAAAAAAAAAGGTGTTTCAGCTCAACCTGTTTTAGGGTATTGTTTGCCCCCGGTGCCAGGGTGGTCGCTGCGGGCACAGCGGGTGCCCCAAGCAGGGCAGCCACCTGGGCTGGGTTAATGTGAGGGCGGCTTGAATTTCCCAGGCTGGGGAGAGAAGCTGGCTGCGGGGGGAGTTGTGGGGGGACCCTCCCGGGGGGACCCTCCCAGCTGTCAGGTGACTCTGCCCCTCCCTAAGAGGGGACAAAACCCAGCGCCCGCACTCAACGCCTGCTGGGTTTAGCCCTTGAGGTTCGATTAGGGCAAGTGTGACAACCCCAGCTTTGAGTGCTGGCCGCTGGCCGCCGGCAGCAGCCCCCGGGTGCTCCGGGTGGTGACACCCCGTGGGGTGGTGATGCCCGGTGCGGTGTCCATGCCCGGTGAGGTGGGGATGCTTGGTTAGGTACGGATGCCTGTGGGTGGGAGATGCCCCGTGGGACACTGATGCCCCGTGGGTGGGTGATGCCCGTGGGTGGTGCCCCGTGGGTGAGTGATGCCCCGTGGGTGGGTGGTGCCCTTTCGGTGGGTGATGCCCGGGGCTGGCAGTGCCCGGCGGGGCACTGGTGCTCGGCGGGGCGGCGATGCCCGGCGGGGCGGTGGGCGAGGCGGGGCCGGGGCGCTGCCCCCGCGGCCGGTCCCTCCCCGGCGCTGCCCCCGGCACTGCCCGGCGGCGCGGAGATTGGGAGCCGCCGCGCTGGGGGCGGGCCCGGCCCCGGTTTAATCTCCGGCTCCGCCGGGATTACGGCGGCAGGATAGTCCCGGACCCGCGGCGCGGCGCGGCTGGCCACCGGGGCCTGCTCGCCTCAGCCCGCAGCAGAGGCACCGCCGGAGAGGGGGGCAGGTAGGTTCCCCCCAGTCCCTCCCAGTCTCCCCAGTTGCACGCACCCCCGTGCTTTTTGCCTTCTCTTTTGGGGAACTCCGTGGCTGAAGGCTGCCGGGGCTTGGACCCCTCGTTCCCCCCTACCCCATGCTACCCCCTCCATCTGTCTTTGCCCCCCGCCCGGCCCCGCTCTCCTCCCGCAGCCTGGCGCTCCCCGCAACCCCTTCCTCCTCCTCCTCGTCCTCCCGGAGCCGGCCAACTGCCCCCGGCAGCACCGGGGGAAGGCTCCGGGGCTCCGGCAGCCCTGGCAGGTGGCAGCGCCCCGGGGCTGTTTGTTTGCTTTGCTTTTCTCCTGCCGCTTCCCTCTCCAGCTGCTGGAACCCTCCCGCGGGTGGGTGACAAATCCCGCGAGGGCAGAGGGAAGGCAGAGCCCTGCCTTGCCACCTTTCCACCCTAAAGCCCAGGCAAAGCTCCTGCCTGCGGTGCGGTGCCGGGGGGGTTCGGCATCGCCGCCTGCTTTGCTGAGCATAAGCATAGTAACACCAGCCCCCAAGCCCCCTTTTCTTTCCCTTTTTTTTCCACTTTAATTTTTAATCGCCCGTGGGAATGACATATGTTTCTTAAGGCTGGAAGCGGTCGCCACCGGCATCGTGTGTCAGGGTGCCGGGGCGAGGAGCGGTGCGCGGCGGGGGGCATGGCTGGGGAGAGCGATGCCGGCCGCCACGGGTGCTGCAGGGCTCAGCTTGGCCATGCATGCCATGCTTCCCTGGGCCGGGGTATTTATAGAGTCTGGCTGGCCGGGATGGCGGTGTGGAAAGGCAGGCGGCACATTGCGTTCCCACCGGCCACGCGTGTCCCTTGCCAGCCAGCGCGGCGGCCCGCTCTGCCGCAGGCGGCTCCCAATCGTCCCACTGGAGAGAAACCTTCCCCGGGGGGAAACTGAGGCACGGCGGGCGGCTGCTGGCCCTGAGGTCCCCGTGCCAGGGCCTGGTTTACTGGTGGCATGGGTGAGCCAAGGGACCTGGCAAGTTCCCGGCAGATGGGATGGAGGGGAGGCAGAGCCCCGGTGTGGGGCTGAGCCCTGGCTGGCTGCGGAGGGCATGGCTGCGCTGAGCCGCCGCGGAGGAGACGGGGAATTTTCCACTGGCATTTGGATCCGGCCCAAGCTGAGCCATTAGAGCTGCCCAGTCCCTGCTGCCGGCCACTGGCAGGCGTTCACCCCCCAGCTTCTTGGGGACTCCCCAGAGAAAGCCCTCCGTGCACCGTGATGCTGTCCCGGCCCCCCGGGACTGAGCGCCAGCGTGCCCTGGCTCCGGCAGCCAGAGATGCTGGGGGGGAGCAGGGGCACCCCAGCCGGCATGGGGGGCTGCCAGCACCGTGGGGGACCCTGGCCGAGGTGCAAAGGGCCCTGCAGCACCCGGCCGCGCTGCAGCTGTAATCACACGCCGGGGCCGCAGCCACGGCAAACAAACAGGCACCGGCAGAGCCTATTTTCCTTGGCGCGTGGGGACGGGGGGAAGGAGCGGGATCCCACGGGCTTCTTTGGAAACATGGCCCTTGAGAAAACAGAGGCCAATTGGGGATGGGACAAGCCCCCCACGCCCCCAGCGTTCCTCGCCATGTGGGTCTCGACTGCCGCGCACCCCTCTGGCTGCAGGTCCAGGGCTGGCTGTGTCCCCTGTGCTGGGGGGGAACAGCCGGCGTGGTCCTGCCATCCCTGGCCCAGCGAGCGGACGTGGTGGGGTGGCCCGATGGCGAGGGTGGCAGGGCCAGGGACAGCGGTGGTCCCAGGGGGCTTGGGTGGGTCACAGCCCTCGGTCAGGACAGGGTGCTGTGTTGGGGGTGCTGGGGGGCACGTGAGGCCACGGCTGAGGCTGGTCCGTCCTGGTGTCCCCAGCGCTGCCCTCAGCAAATGGCGCTTGGGTTTTTTGCCATTGACCTCTTGGTGTCATCCTGCCAAAGCCGGGTGTGTTTTAGGGAGTGGGAACTCCTGGAAAGCAACTCGATTCCGAGGCGAAACATGTCTCCAAAAGTGCAATAGAAAACCTACCGTGGATTTTTTTTTAGGCATCAGTCCCCGCAGTGCCACCATCTGTGCCGCCGTCCTCCCTGGGTGGCCCTGAGCTCCTGATGGGCAGTGTGTTGGCTTTAAGTTTAAAGCAAACCCTGACATCAAGCCTAGAGCCAGCTGAGATGCTTTGGGCTCAAGCCGCCGTGTCACCCAACATCCCCTAAAGCCGCGCCGGGTGCCACTGGCCTTGTGCTGTGCCCATCCTGTCCCCATCCTGTTCCTGTCCCCATGCCGCCAGCTGCTTCTGCTGCCTGACCTGGTCCCGCTCGGGCTCAGCGCCTTCCTTCCACACCGGATTGTGCCAGCGGCAGCCCAGGTTCCCGCGGCGCTGGGCACGGCCCCCCTGCCGCTGCCTGGCCTCCAGACCCGTGCCTCAGTTTCCCCACCACTCTTCCCAGCTCGCCTCGGTACCAGTGCTTGGATGTGGGAGGACGTGGCGTGATGGCGGTGGCTGGTACCTGTCCTGTGGACCCTCACTCCTCCCTGGGGCCCTGTCCTGGGGCACATGACTGGCTGGGGGTTGCTGTGGCTGAGCCGTGCCATGGCTCCGGTGCTGGAAAACCCTCCCCATGGTCCCCCTGTGACGTTTGGCTCTGCCCCCTCCTTCCCGTGGTGCCTTTCCCCTTCCCGGTGTGTCCCAGATCCCGGCACGTCCATTGCTGTGGGACAGTGCTGGGGCCGGTGGCCACGAGCCAGCCCGGCTACTGGCACGCTCTGCCTGCGGGCACGTCCCTGGGCTGGTGCAGAGCTGGTGCCCGAGGACACGGGTGCTGCTTGTGCTCTTCAAGGGAAGATCCTGGGTGGACACCGCTCCCTGCACGGCACGGTGGGGATGGCCCAGTGCCGCCGGGGCAGGTGTCGGTGTCACTGGAGCCCTGCTAGCCAGGACAGCAGCTTTGAGAGCCGCTTGCTCCTTCTTGCTGCTGCCAATTCTGCCCTGTCCGGGGCACCGGGGGCATCGCCTGGCCCGAGGCTGAGCCATGGTGCGGTATTTGGGGCTGAAGCCCTAGGTCGCCCTGGGGCTAGCTGAGCCCAGGAGCAGTGACCACTCTGCCCAGATTGTGCTGGGACCGTGTGGGGCTGGCTATCAGGTGGGGCTCTCTCATGGGGGTCCTCCAGCAGGTCTATTTGGGGAGGGTCTACAATTCGGGCAGGTTGTCTCCAGTCGTCCCTCCCAAGAGCCGCTGGTGTCCCCATGTGCATGGGGGTGCACCCCAGAGCCCTCAACCCCAAAGCGTGCCCAGCCGTGCCCCTGGGCAGCCGGATTTGCCCTTCTGGGTGCCTGCTGCCCCGGGAGAGGTGGGACGATGGCACTGCCTTTGCTTGGCTGGGAGGTGGGGGGCGAGAAATGCCGTAGGTTTAAAAACAGGTTTGGGGTGCTAATTTTAGGAAGGCAGGTCAGGGGGAAAGCCACGTCCGAGTGTGCAGGGGGGAAGGGCAGGGTCGGGCTGGTGTCCTGGTTTCGGATACTAAACCACGACAACTGACCAAGAACCCCGGGCTGGGGGTCACCCCGCGCCCAGCAGCAGTGCTGGGGCTAACCCCAGGGCTGGGGGCTGATGGTGGTGGGGGGACACGGCTGGCGACCCTGTCCACTTGCCCGCGGTGCCCGTCCCTCTGGGAGGGCTCTGTCACCAGCGCAGCCCCAGGGAACACGAGACCTCCGGGTGCCCGGCTCTGCTGAAACCCGAACAGCTGCCTGGGCAGGCAGGCACAGAGAGGGGGGCCTTGCTGCCAGCCCCCCGCACACACCGGCGGCAGCGGGGTACCTGGCTGCGAGCACGCAGGCCAGCAGCTGCGGCAGGCTCGGTGCTAAAGCCGGATTACCACCCGGAATAGTCCTGTGGCCTCAGCTGGGGCGGATTAGCCGGGATTCATCTGCAGAGGGAGAGGAGATGGGGACGGGGTCTCTGCCCTGCGGGGGTCCCTGGCCTGGGGGAGCACCCAGGCACCTTCGTTCCCCGTGGGTGGGAGCGGTGGGAGCCCACGGATGGGTGTCATGGGCTGCGGGACACGGCGGGTCATCGCAGCCCGGGCAGGGGCTGCGTGGCGCAGGCAGGGCTGCCAGTCCCCGCGCATGCCGTACTCCCCACCGGCACGGGGTGCTCCGGCAGGGATGGTGCCGTGCCGAGGCTTGACCGGGGGAGCCAGTGTAGCGCAAGGGCCAGGCTTTCCCGGGCTGATGGGTGTCCTCCTCGCCACGCTGCCGCGTGCGATGGACCCCCCATCCGACACGTTCCGCTGGCACTGCCGACAGCTCCCGGCCCTGCTCCCCCCAGCTCCCGCCGGTGCCTTGCTCCCAACTGGGATCTCCCACCTCTTAAATAAAGTCCAAGGGGAAGCGAGGTGTTGGGCAGAGGTATGCAGCCCCTCCAGCACCGGATCCCCTGCTGCGGTGCCCCGGCCGCCGGGGAACGCTGGCAGGGGGCCGGGGCGAGCCCAGGGCTGCCTGGGCAGGGAAGGGATTTGGGAGCCCCGCCGCCCCACACACGTGTCCGCGTGCCGGCGAGGCGGGGCAGGCGTCTGCGCTGGCTGGGACGCGGCGTGCGAGACCGAACGTAGCCTCCCCTGGTGCGCAGACGTGGCCGGCGGGGACGATACGTGCCGCCCCACGCATACGGCTCGCCGTTCCCCGCGGGGGGGCTGTGGGACGACACCGCAGCCTGACTCGGGCTGCCTGGCTGCACCAGGGAGCTGGTGGGGTGGACGATGTCCCCGGTGTCACCGAGGGACAGCAGGAGCAGCCCCCGGGAGAGCCGGGGCTGAGCCCGCTGGGGCTGGGTGGGGAGAGGCGGGAGGTCTCAGCACAGTGGAGCCGTCACGGTCCTCGTCACCCGGAGCCGGCAGGCAGCGGAGAGACGCGCGCCGGGAGATCAGCGCGGCTGGCTCAGCGCCCCCGGGGACGGGGCCCTGGGTGCCACAGCAGGAGGGGTCTGTGCCCACGCACGTGGCCGTGCCCATGCCAGCAGAGTGGGCAAGCGGGCGCTGGGGCTGGTGGTCGGGAGGGGGACGATGCCCGGTGGTGTGTGAGCTGCCCAACGCGGCAGCGCCGGCGGCAGCATCCCATCCGTGCGGCGGCACGACAGCCCCACGGTGGGCTGGGGCTCTTGGGGCCGGCACACCGTGGGAAGAGATCCCTGGGGAGACGCTTTTTGCCCGGAGCGGAGGGTCCCCAGCCAGGGTGGGCACGCAGGGACGGGGGTGAACCTGCCGCCCCCCAGCCTGGGGGCGACCCACGCCACCCCCGCCGGGGCCATCCGCCGCTCCGCGTATTTGCTGTTCTGCCCAGCCTTATCACAAGGCAAACAGCGGCAGGCAGGGCACGCGCTGCCCGATCGAAGCGTCTCCCGTTCCCTCCCCTTTCATCTGCCCTTCTTCCCTGGCCACCGCTGCCAGGAGACCCTGGCCGAGGGGCAAAGGCCGGGGCCGGCCGTGGAGGTGGCGGCGAGCGGTGCCGGGGCCGTGCCAGGGCTGTGCCGGGGCCGTGCCAGGGCTGTGCCGGGGCTGTGCCAGCGCTGCCCGGTGGGAGGAAGCGTCTGGGTGGTGGTGCTAAGCCCGGTGCATGCGAAATGAGCCCGGCCGTGCCGCTTGCTATTCCGAGAGGCGCTTGGGGGAAGAAGCTGGTATTTCCTGAGCCGCCCGGCGAGGTGTAATTATAACCTGGGAGAAGAAAGGGGCTGCAGAGGGGAGCGCCCAGCCTGCCCGGCGCCCGCGGGGGAGCGGGCAGGGGGAGCGGGGCAGCTCCTGCCCGCTGCCGGGGGGATGCAGCGGAGCCCTTGCCCTGCGGGCAGCCCGGCAGCGCTGGGGGGGTTCGGGGAGGCGATGGAGCACTGGGGATCTGGTGGTCCCCCTCAAGCCCGGCACCGGGAGCGGCGGGTTTGGCGATGCCCTCCCGTGGGGGCGGGAAGGTGCAGAGTTAACGGCAGCGTTTGGATGTGCTGGCAGCCTTGTTCGTGCCTGGATCCGGCCCAAGCGGAGGCCTCGCAGAGGGGATAAATCATCGCCCGGCGCCCGCCCTGCGCTTCCCTCTCTTCCCCCGCACGGCTGAGCCTCCCTGCTCTGGGGCCTGCCGGCCTGCGCCCTGCCTCAGTTTCCCCACCAGCCTGGGTGCTGCTGGCGGGGTGGCCCAGCTGCGTGCCCCCCACCCCAGGCCAGTCTTAGGGGCTTGGCTGCCCTGGCAGTACCGGCAGCCGGCACGTGGCCTGGGATGACCCTGCCAGGTCTCCTCCTGTACAGGCAGGGACAGGCAGGGCAGCAGCTCAGCTTCCTGGAGGTTTTGGAGCCCACGCTCCGCCATGGCGTCCTCCCCCTGCGTGCTGGGGGGGCTGCTGTCCCCAGCGTCTCCCTGCCCTGGCAGCGCCACGGGAAGACTCGCCTGGTCCCCGGTGCCACCGATCCCCTGGGAGCACGAAGACTGTCTGTCCCCCGCTCACCCCACGGGGACCCCAGGCACCAGGGTGATGAGCAGCAGCATCCTCCTGGGGTTGGGGACCACGCCGCAGCCCGGCCAGCCCTCGTCTTGGGCCGGGCGGCATCGTCCCTTGGCCAGACGTGGCCCCAGGGTGGAGCCCCCCCCGGCCGGGCTGACAGGACCCCAGCCGCCCAGGGCTTTGGGGGTGGCAGGAGACCCTGCCCTGGCTGCCAGCCTGCCCCAGAAAGCCACCCTGCACCGTTTCCCGGCGGGGCGGGGAGGGCCGGGGCTCGCACAGAGGCGGCTTTGTGCGGCGTGCCAAGGCGTCCCGCGCTCGGCAGCCTGGCCGCCTGCCCCTGCCAAGGAGCTGTCTCCCGGCCCGCACTCTTTCCTGCTGCATTTGTCCGGCCCTGATGTTCCCCCGAGCCCCCCGCCTTGGCACCCTGGCAGTGCCGGCCCTGGGTGGCAGGACGTGGGCAAGCCCTTCGCGCCGGGCTGTGCTGCAGACTTTGCGTAATGGCGGTGGCTTGGGGGTCCCTGAGCTCCCCGCCCCGTCCCCAGCTGCCCTCCCAAACGTGCCCGCTTGTCTGTCGGTGCCCGTCTCCGGGAGGGGAAACTGAGGCACGGAGCTGAGAGCTGCGGGCAGGGGAGTGGAGGTGGGCAGGCGTCGCGGCAGAGGCTCCGGGGCTGGGCTGGCGCCGCGCTGCGGGCAGGGGAGCGGAGCGGCCCCGCGGGGTGGGTGCGGGACGGCTGGCCGGGCGAGGGGACGCCCGCGGGGCTGTCGGAGCTGGGGTGAGCTCCGCGGGGCGCCGTCTCCTGGGCAGGCAGAAGGGAGAAGTCCAGCCGCAGCGAAGCCCGGCCGGGCATCCCTGTCGTCTCCGGCTGCCTGTCCCTGGTGCCACCCGCGTTGGTGCTGAGCCCGACCCCGGCATCCCCGGCAGATGTGGGACCTGTAGGACATCCTGCCCAGAGCCAGACCTCCGTTGCCCACCTCTTGCAGAGCCCGAGGACAGCCCACAGCGAGCCCAGCCGCTCTCCCACCATGGACGCCACGGACGTGCCCCTCCAGGCCGAGATGGTGGAGCTGGTGCCCAACGGGAAGCACGCGGCCGCGCTCACCGCCTCCGCTGTCCCCTCACTGGCAGGTGACAGGTAGGGGCCCTGGGACAAGTGGGGGTGCCAGTGGCTTGAGGGGTCTTCCTGGCTGCTCCCTGCCCAGGCGATGCCAGCCGGTGCTGCCCAAGCAGGGGGGGGCATGGCAGTCCCCGGCTCTGTTTCAGCTTCACCCCCTTCCCTCCGGCGGCCAGGTTTGAGGAGAACCAGTCCAGCACAGCGGAGATGGAGGAGTTCCTGCCCCATGGTGCCGAGAAGAAGCAGACACACTTCACCGATGTGAGTACTGTCGTGGGCACCGCGGTGGCGGCAGGACGGGAGCAGCTCCCGGTGTGACCGGTGTATCCCCTCCCCGTCGTGTCTCGTGTGCGCAGTTCGAAGGGAAGACGTCTTTCGGGATGTCCGTCTTCAACCTGAGCAACGCCATCATGGGCAGTGGCATCCTGGGGCTGGCCTATGCCATGGCCAACACCGGCATCATCCTCTTCCTGTAAGTGCTGTGCGCCCGCGGGGGTCCGGGTGCGGGGGGCTCCTCCAAGGGGACTGGCGGGTGCCAGGGGTGCCGGTGAGAAAGGGGTCCCCGTCCCTGGCTTGAGCCTGTCTGCGCCTGCCGGGCTCTGTGCCCCGCTGAGGAGGAGGATGGAGGCTTGGCTTCCTTAATACAAAACCAGATTTCCCCACGCGGCCCAAAGGATGCAGGTGCCGGCACCCCGCGGGCGTGGGGACACGGACCCATGGGCCTGCACCCCACGGCCCATCCGCCCCGCGAGCACCCAGCTGGTGCCGAGGCGAGGGGCCGGGTGGCTGCCAGGACAGCTGCCTGCAGGCAGAATCCTGCCCGCACGGGGTTTGCGGCTGCGTCCGAGCCTGGTGACCCGCTGGTGACGGCGCTGTCCTCCCGCAGCTTCCTCCTGACAGCGGTGGCCCTGCTCTCCAGCTACTCCATCCACCTGCTCCTCAAGTCCTCTGGCATTGTGGGTGAGTGCCAGGTCGCCGGCGGGGCTGTGCTGGGGCGTCCCCTCCCGACCCTCACCCCGCCACTGCTCCCCGTCCCGCAGGCATCCGTGCCTACGAGCAGCTGGGCTACCGAGCCTTCGGCACGCCGGGGAAGCTGGCCGCGGCCATCGCCATCACGCTGCAGAACATCGGAGGTGAGGACGGGGCTGGGGGGGGACCTGGCGGTGCCGGCGGGGGGACACGGGACCGGAGCACACCGGTGCAGCACGCCCTTGCTCTGCCCCGCAGCCATGTCCAGCTACCTGTACATCGTCAAGTCCGAAGTGCCTCTTGTCATCCAGACCTTCCTCAACCTGGAGGAGAAGACCACGTGAGTGCCTTCTGCCCACGCTGCCTGCCTGCCTTCCCCGGGCAGGCGCCGGGGCTTCGTCTCCAGCTGTGCAGCCCGTGGCAGGGATTTAGTGCCATTAAGCCACTACTATTTTTGATAACTGTCAGTGCTGAATAAGCCTCTGGGTGGGATTAAACCGGGCTGAACTTCCAATCCCTGCTCCTCACATCCCCTTGGGATCAGGCTTTCCTCCCTGAGCAGAGCATGGGGCTGCGGGGGTGGGAGCACTGGTTGGGAATGGGCCCCCCAACCCCCTGCCCACATCCCCACCCGGCAGCACCCGGGGGTGAGACCTGGACAGACACTGGGCAGAGCTGCCACCGGGACCTCCACCGGCCTGGGACTGGGCCTCCGAGCCAGGATGGACCCCGGCTGCTCTGGGGTGCTTGACCTCACGTGGGACTGGGGCTTGGTCAGGGGTCCTGCCCCACAGGGGGCTGGGGGAAGCTCCCTCTGCCTGGGGCATTGAGGACCTGGCTGACCCCCATGCAGGTGCTGGTACCCTTCTCCTGGCATCCTCCTGCTGCCAGGCTACCTGCCGGCAAACATGTGCTGACAACAGCTGTTCTCAGCCTGCCCACAGCAGCTCTAGCCCTTGGGGGTGCCCACTACGGGGGTAGGCAAGACCCCAGCTCAAGAGTTCCCAGGGATGCTGGACTCAGGGGTCCCCAGGGATGCCAGCTCAGGGGTCCCTGGGGAGGCTGGCACAGCAGGGATGCCGGCGTCCCTGGGGATGCCAGCTCAGGGGTGCAGGGATGCCAGCTCCAGGGTCTCTGGTGCTGCCAGCCCCGGGGTCCCCACAGATGGCAGACAGCCCCCCGCGATGGCTGCCTGTGCCTCCCGTGCCCCAGCGGAGCGGGGCGGTGAGCAGGGCCTCTGCTTCCAGGGACTGGTACATGAACGGGAACTACCTGGTGATCCTGGTTTCTGTCACCATTATCTTGCCGCTGGCCCTCATGAAGCAGCTGGGTAAGTCGGGGGGATGCTGTGTGCGGCACCGGGCTCCGGCATCCCGGGGCTCCCGTGGGGTGACGGTGCCAGCCTGGGGGCAGCGGGCAAGGAGGGGGCACCCAGCCAGCATGGGGGTCCTGCCCGCGCCCACCGGCCGCTCTCTTCCCTCCTCAGGCTACCTCGGCTACGCCAGCGGCTTCTCCCTCAGCTGTATGGGCTTCTTCCTCATCTCGGTGAGCACCTGCCGGCACGTGCCGGCGGCTCGGGATGCCAAACGTCCCTTCTGCCGGCGTGCATGGCTCGGCCGGCGCGCGGCCAGGCTGCGTGCTGCGGGGACGGCGTGCGCTCGGGGCTGCGGAGACGCTGCGGCGGTGCTGTCAGGCTGCTGGGTTATTTTTGGCTGAAGGAGCCGAGCGCCGGGGAAAGGGGAAGGGAGAGGGTGCCGGGGGGCGAACCACGCGCACGGCCCCTCCACGTGCCTCTGCCCCACTCTGACCCCCTGCCCACCCTCGCAGGGGCAGGCCGCAGGGCCAGCGTCGCCGTGGGGCACTGCTGGCATAGAGTGCCCCATAGAGAGATTCCTGCAAGGGGCACCCTCCCGCCGGCTGCGGTGGCGGCTCAGGCGGCTGGTGCTGGGTTGTGCCAGCATGTCCCCCCGGCATGTGTCCTCATGTCCCCCCGCCCCAGGTCATCTACAAGAAGTTCCAGATCCCCTGCCCGCTCCCCGAGCAGGAGGGGAACCTCACGGGCAGCCTCAACGCCACCCCCGTCAGCACCAGCGACTACCAGAACGGCTACACCGTCCTCCAGGCACCTGACCAGGGCACCTGCACCCCCAGCTTCTTCACCCTGAACTCCCAGGTAGGTGCCTGGGATGCACCTCTGGGGGTCTGTGTGACCCCCACCCCGTGCACCCCATGAAGGCGGCTGGTCCTGGCACTGGTGGCACCCGCCAGCTTGGCCCCCGGCGCTCAGCCGCCCTCCTCTCGCGCAGACGGCGTACACCATCCCCATCATGGCCTTCGCCTTCGTGTGCCACCCTGAGGTCCTGCCCATCTACACCGAGCTGAAGGAGTGAGTCCCGGGTGGGGGCAGCCACGGGGTATGGTGGGCTTCGTCTGGTGCCCACCCAAAGGCAGCGCCGCCCGGGTGTGGGACCTGCACCAGGGCGTCGTGGGGAGGTGGGTGATACGACCTGGGGTGGGTGGTATGACCTAAGGTAGGTGGCTGGGCGGGTGGCGGTGGGTGCTCCAGCATCACCCCTCCTTGCTGGGCAGGTGCTCGGTGCCAGCAGGCGCCGTGGGAGCAGGGTGGGCTGGGCTGCGGTGGCCGTGCTGAGCCCGCTGTCTCTGGCAGCCCCTCCAAGAAGAAGATGCAGTGCATCTCCAACATCTCCATCATGGTCATGTACCTCATGTACTTCTTGGCTGCCCTCTTCGGCTACCTCACGTTCTACGGTGAGCCCTCGGGGAGGGGGCCGGGGACGCTGCCGGCATGCCGGCGCTGGGGGGGGGCGGCGGTGCCGGGGCTGACCCAGTGGCTCCCCCCGGTGCCCGCAGGCCACGTGGAGTCGGAGCTGCTGCACACGTACAACAAGGTGGACCCCTTCGACGTGCTCATCCTGTGCGTGCGGGTGGCCGTGCTGACGGCCGTCACCCTCACCGTCCCCATCGTCCTCTTCCCGGTGAGTGGCCCTGCGGGGGTGCCAGGTGCCATCACCCTCAGCTGCCACAGGGCTTCGGCACTGGGCTTTGAGAGGGGAAACTGAGGCAGGGCTGGGACTGAGGCCCAGGGACAGGGTGGCAGGGGTTGGCAGGGCCGCAGGGATCAGGGAACAGGACCCCCGGGTGTCAGGGACAGGGCTGGGGCAGGGCAGGGGTGATGGGGACCGGCAG
Organism: Phaethon aethereus; assembly: GCF_964289735.1. Classification (NCBI taxonomy): domain Eukaryota; kingdom Metazoa; phylum Chordata; class Aves; order Phaethontiformes; family Phaethontidae; genus Phaethon; species Phaethon aethereus. Next base: position 16,844,700 of record NC_138587.1, read on the forward strand.
AGCCATGGGGACAGGGCTGGGAAGGGGTGACAGGGACCAGCAGTGCCATGGGGACAGGGACCAGTGGGGCATCAGGGTCAGGACTGGGGTAGGGGAAGGGGTGACGGGGACCGGCAGGACTGCGGGGACAGGGGATGGGCCCTGGCTCCAAGGGTGGAGTGTGACACCCTGACCCTGTCCCCAGGTGCGCCGGGCCATCCAGCAGATGCTGTTCCAAGGGAAGGACTTCAGCTGGATTCGCCACATCACCATTGCCGTGGTCCTGCTGACCTTCATCAACCTCTTGGTCATCTTTGCCCCCTCCATCCTTGGCATCTTCGGCATGATCGGTGTGTGGCAGCACCCTGCTCCTGTTCCCCCCTCGGGTGCTGGGCCTCTGCCTGGCGCGTGGCTTTGCCTGACGCCCCCGTGCCTCAGTTTCCCCTTCTCACCCTGCCAGGACCAGGGGGCCTGTGGGGCATGCCCCAGGCCCGCCCCGTCCCAGCAGGCTGGTTCCCGCGGTGTGGTGCCGGCTGCTTGCCATGCTGCCGGCCGCCGCTTGCTCTTCCCCCGGGCATTTCCCTTGATCCCCCAAGCTGGGCTCCCCCCGCCCGGTGCCCAGCTGGGTGCCAAGGCCCTGGCTGTGGGGGGGGCATGGGGACGGTGCCAGGACATGGTGTCCCTGGGTTCCTGGAAGGCTTTGCCAGGGCCGGGGGTGGCGGGAGGGGACAGGACCTGGCCCGGCAGTGGGGCTGGCAGGGCTGAGCTGTGGGGCGGGGGCCCCCTGCCCGCTCTGTCCCTGTCTGCTCCAGGTGCCACCTCCGCTCCCTGCCTCATCTTCATCTTCCCCGCCATCTTCTACATCCGCATCATGCCCAAGGACAAGGAGCCGCTGCGCTCCACTCCCAAAATCTTGGTAAGCGTGGCGGCGGGGGGCAGGGATGGGGACAAGGATGGGGGTCCCAGGGCTGGGCCGGGGATGCCATTGCCCTGGCTGTCCCTGACCCCTGCCCTGTCCCCGCAGGCTGCCTGCTTCGCCCTCCTCGGGGTGCTCTTCATGATCATGAGCTTGAGCTTCATCATCATCGACTGGGCCACGGGCGGGGGGAAGAGCGGCGGCAGCCACTAGCTGGCACCGGGTGCCCACGCCAACCTCCCCCCCACCCACCGGTGCCCCAGGGAGAGCTGGCCCCGGGCTCAGCCCCTGTGCCACATCCCTGCCGGGCTTCCTGGGGGACCCTCTGCTGTCGCTGCCCATCACCCACGGTTGTGGTGGGGGGGGCATGAGCCACGGGAGGGGCAGGGACCCCCTGACCTGTGCCCGGGATGGGGCAGTGAGCCGGGGGCAGGTGCTGTGCCACCTCTCCTCTGCTCCAGCGGGCACCCTCCCTGCTCCGCGCCTCAGTTTCCCCATCTGTAAAATGGGGAGAATAATACTGCCCTACCTCACCGGGAGCTGGCTGTCAGCTGGAGCTTGTCTCTGCACACCCAGAGCCGCCGGCAGCGGCCACTGCCAGGGGCGCGGGGGCTGACGGCCGGCCGCTTTCCTGGCCCCCTAAGACAGCATCGTGAGCCCTGATGAACAGTGTCCGGGGGGGGCTGGGGTCCGGCGGGGTGGTCGGACCCCTGGCAGTGCCCAAGCCCAAGCCACCCGCCCTCTCCCCCTGCCGTCCCCCCGACCCCGGCGCGACGCCTCCCCGCTGCCCTGGCATCGCAGGGGCACCCTGGCCCGCGGGCGAGCGTGGTCTTGCTGCCGTGGCTGGCGCGACCCAGCCCGCCGGGGAACAGTTGGCTCCTGGTGCTCGCGAACGGGACCCCGGTGCCCCCCAGGCCATGCCTGGGGACCGGCCGCATCGCTCTGGGGAGGCGGCACGCCCGCCGGGGGCTTGGTGCCCACCGGCATGCTGCCCGTGGTGTGGCTTGGCTGCCCAGGGCCTGCCGCCCCCAGAGGGTGCAGGTAGGGGGCACAGGGGGCTGGGGGGCTGCGCTCGCCGGGGGCCAGCTTGGGGCTCCAGAGCCACCGCCCTACCTGCGTGCCCAGACACCAGGGTGATGGGCACTCCTGCAACCCAAGCTGGCCCTGCTCGCCTTGCACCCAGGGCCAGCACCCAGACCCCCCAACAGCCCTCTCCCACCCACCCACCCATCTATTCAAGCCGCTGGGACACCGCACGCCATGCCAAAACCCGGAGAGCGGCCCTCCCACCCGCCACCTCCCTTCCCAGCGTGGGGGGCAGCCCGGCAGGGTGGGCAGCGCACGGGGGGGCTGGCCTGCAGCGAAGTACATAAGAGACGTATTTTTTTACCGGGGTGGTGGAGGCTGGGATGCTTTTTATAAATACTGTATATAAGAGTAGATCTTTTTTAACGTGTTGTGTTGCTCCGGGTAGCTCTGTATAATGTACATATCTATATGGGGCGGAGATAGGGGCCACGACCGGGCGCCGGTGAGGGGCTCGGCAGACCCAGCAGCCCCGTCCCCAACCCGGCTGCCCCGTGGCCACCCCTGCGCCGTGCTGGGGGGGCGACGCTTTTAAATTATCCACGGGGGCGATGCCTGTGCCGGCGAGGAGGCCGGCCGGCGAAGCCTCCGCAGCGAGAATAAAGACGTGAACGTGCCCAGGTCTCTGGTGTCACTGGGGCGGGCGAGGAGCTTGCACGCGGGCTGGCACCCGGCAGGCAGCGTCCCGGGACCGCACGGACATACGGACATGCACGCACAGGGTCAGTGGGCTCACACACAGGCGTACAGCGGGACAGCGCGGACATACGGACACACGTGCGCAGGGGCGGTGCAGACGCATGCACAGACGTACGTGGGGACAGCACGGGCATGTGGACACGCATGCACGTGGATGCACAAACATGCGGTCCCATGCACCCACGGGGACAGGCAGACACGGACAGACACGGGGACACGCCTGCCAGGGCACCGGCAGGGGCACGCGGGATCAGCAGCGCACCAGTGGGGGCAGCAGGCCCACGGGGACACGCACGCGGGGGGGGGGGGGGGGGCAGGGCTCCGCGGGCGCAAGGGGGCGCTGCGCTCCCACGCGCGGATCCGGCCCGCGGGAGACCTGCGGGAGGCGGCCGGCCCGGGGCAGCGGGATCCCCGTGGGAGTGGGGACTCCCGGGGGAGTTGGACCCCCGGGGAGCGGGACACCTGTGGGAGCTGAATCCCCGTGAGACTGGGGCTGTCGTGGGAGCAGGACCCCTGGGGAGCGGGACTCCTGTGGAAGTGGGGCTGGGGGCATCCCCTGCCTGGTGCCAGAGCAGCGGGTGCCCCTCCAGCGCCCCCCGGGGGCAGCCCCAAGCGCCCCAGCCCTCTCCCACGGCACGGCGTGGAATGGGGGTGAGCGCCCCTGCCCCCCCAGCCCGGGCCCCCCTCTCCCCCTGCCCACGGGCACGGGGCTTTACTCCAGCCGGGCCCGGGCCCGGGCACTGCGCCAGCTCGTTAGCAAAGCCTTATTAGCACGGCGGCCCGCTCCCACGGGAACAGACCTGCTCCCTCCACGCCGGGCCCATGGGCGCTGCCCCACGGACCCCACGGCTGGGCTTTGTGGGTGGATGCTGCGCCTCTTCCCCTGGCACGGCGTCCCTCGGTGGGTGCCAGCCTGGGGGGAAAGGAGGGGCTGGGGGGCCCAGGCGGGTGGCGAGGCTCTGCCGTGGGGCTGGCACGGAGCAGAGGCGGCTTCCTGGGCACGGTCCAGCGCCACGGGGCAGCTGGGGGCTGCGGGGGTTCCAATTGCCAGGGAAGCCGCCCTGGGAGCCGGGGCAGGGGCAGGCGCCGGGAGTCCCCCCTGCCCTGGGCCAGAGCTGCCTGGTGCCCCATCCCTCCCCGTCCCTTGTCGCGGGCAGCCCCCAGCCCTGGCACCCGCCGAGGGGCTCCCTCCTTCGGCCACCGGGCGCGGGGGGCCCCGAGGGCTGAGCCACCTCCCAGTGACACCGTGTCCCCACCTGAGACACAGCACGGCCCCGCACCGCCAGGCCCAGGCCTGCGCCCACCCCTCTGCACCCAAAGGACCCCCGTCCCACAATGCAGCACGCAGACGCCATCTCCCCGTGCCTGTCCCGGGGCGCACGGCGGCCGGTGCCCGCCCCTCCCGGGACACACCGCACCCCGCCGCGGCCGCGCAGGGGCCCGTCCCGCCCCGCAGCGATGAGGCCCCGCCCCTCTATCCGTGGCGGCCCCGCCCCTCCCCAGCAGGCCCCGCCCTTCGCTTTACCCCGCCCCTCGTCCCCGCCCTTCCGCCGGCCCCGCCCCGCGGCGGCGCGCAGGGGCGGGGCGGGGCGGGCAGGGCCGGGCAGGGCAGAGCCGCGGGCGCGCGCAGGCAGCCGCCGCCGCCGCCGCCATGGGCTGCACCGTGAGCGCCGAGGACAAGGCGGCCGCCGAGCGCTCCCGCATGATCGACAAGAACCTGCGGGAGGACGGCGAGAAGGCGGCGCGGGAGGTGAAGCTGCTGCTGCTGGGTGAGAACCCCGGGACCCCCTCCCAGGTCCCCCCCCCCACCCCCGGGCTCCCCCGCCCGCCCCTGCCGGGACCGGGCAGCCCCGCCACCTCCGCCCCGTGCTGCCCCGGAGGGACCCTGGGTACCAGCCCGCGGGGGTCCCGGCCCCGCCCCTGGGGTCCCCCAGGAGTGGGATGCTGGCCCCAGCCCAGGCTTCGGGTCCCCCCCGCAGTGGGGTGTCGGCCCCGCCTCGGGCTTCCGGGGTGCCCTCGGGATGGGGGTGCTGCCCCACGGCAGGCCTTGGGGAACCCCGCAGCAGTGGGGTGCTAGCCCCACCCCAGGCCTGGGGCATCTCCTCTGGGGGCGGCTTGGAGGGCCCCCCGGGAGTGGGGTGTCAGCAAGCCTTGGGGTGTCCCTCAGGAGAGGGGTGCCAGCCCCACCCTGGCCTGTGGGGTTCCCCCAGAAGTGGGGTGCCAGTCCCACCCCACTGCGGTACCGTCCCCCCAACCCCACTGGTGTCCAGCCTGGACATGTCCATTCGGGGCACCCCTACCCTCCTGGTGGCCGGGCTCCCCCCCCCCCCGGCAAGCCTGGGCACCCCGTCCTGCCTGCCCGGACCCCCGGCTGCCCAGCTGTGCTGGGGGGCTCCTTCATGGGCTCCCCTCGCCCTGTGGGGCGGAGGTAACGGGGCCGATGGGCCCGAGCCCCTCCATCCTGCCTTCGCCCTCCCCTCGTCGTGGGGCGGCAGGGGGCTCGGGCAGCCGGCTCTGCCCCTCGTGCTGCCCACAGCGGGCAGGGCCCTGCCCAGCCCCTGGGCGCTGTGCCCCACGGATACCCGATTTTCATACCGATAACGGGCAGCTCGCGCTCTTCAAAGCGCCCCGGCGATGCTCCTGTGGGCGTTCACAGACCTGCCCTGTGCCTGCGGGCAAGGCAGCCGCTTATTTATTTTAATTTATTATTATTTTTTAATAACTCCCAGTCGGGGTTTTTATTCCCTTTCCGAAATTCCCAGGGAGAGCCTTGCTCGGGGTGTGACGCGGGAGCGCATGGGGCTCCCACGGCACCGTGGGGCGGCGGGACTCAGGATGGGCAGAGAAATCCTCGGCTGCTGCCTGGGGAGCGCCGGCAGAAAATGTCTTTCGGCTCGTCGCCGTCGGCAGAGGAAGCCGCCGGCAGCAGGAAGTCACGCCGAAATCCGGCAGCCCTTTATTTGCTCAACCCCTGCCCGCCTTGAGAAATATGTAATTAGCGCCTCAAAACGCTCGTTTAACAGAGCGCTTAGGGTTTTTTGGGGTTTATTTTGATTTTATTTTTCCCTTGGCGTGAGCTGTGCCGGCGGCAAGACCCGTCCTGGGGGGGCCGGGCGGGGGTCTGCGCCTGCGGCGGGGGGCTCGCTGCCTGTGCAACTGGCCGACCCGCTTGTTTCCGGGGAGGGGAGGGTGCCGGCAGAGCGAAACCCCACGGGGTTTGCAGGCTGTTGGGGAAACACGTGGTCCCCGCTTTGCCGCGAGCCACTCCCGCGCCGGGCCTTGCTGCCGGCTCGGCCCCTCTCGAACCGTTGCCCGGCGTGGAATAACGGTGCCGGGGCCTGCAGCCGGACGGGGGGTTCGGCACCTCCTTTCCGCAGGGCTCCGGGAGGCTTCAGGGACCGGCTGGGATGAGCAGCGTCACCCCGGTGTCGTTGGCTCTGGGCGCCCGGGCTGGGGGAGCCCAGCCGGCTGGGGCGACCGGGGGCTCGCCGGTCAGTGGGGATTGCGGCGTGGGCTGGCTGGCCGGCACCCCTTTCCCTGTGTCCCGCTCTGTGCCGAAGCGGAGGCAGGAGAGGGACGGCGGCCGCGCTCCCTTCTGCTGGGGCCAGTGTTTACGAGTGGCGTTTCTGATCTCAGCCGGTTTCTAAAGCCGAAAATAGAGCAAAACAGCTCTTTTAAAAAATTTTGGTTGTTATCTTTGCTTTTTCCCCTCGCAGCTGTTCAGGTGTAAATAGCGCCGGAGCCTGGGGCCGCTGCTGCCCGTTTCCGAGCTGGCAGGGAGCGGCTGGGGAGGTGGGGCTGGCATTGCCCCCCTGGGGGGCTGCTGCCCGCGGCTGCCCCCCTCCGCAAGAACCTCTCACGGTGGGGACGTGGTGCCGGCGGGATGCTCCTGGCGTCCCTGCTGCCCACCCATCCGACAGCTTAGTTTTTTCCCATGGTCGGAGGAAAATTCAGGAGGAAAAATTCAGGAGGAAAAATTCAGGAGGAAAATGGTTTCGCCCTTCGTACCAGAATCGCCCTGCGGCACAAAGAGGAGATGCCTCTTCCAAGCACCGCGCGGTTTTTGTCAGCGACTCGTGCCATACCGCAGCGTGGCTTGGAGCTGCCGGTGCGGCCGGGCAGGGTGCGAGCGGAGAGCATCGCTCTCGGTGTGCGGCGGTGGCAGTGGGAGCGCAGGACTATGCCGGCCACCGGCACCGCAGAGGGCTTGGGGCTGACCGGCGAAGCCACCTCGGCTCGATGCCGTGCCGCGTGCGTGGCCGTGAGCCGGCTTCTGCCTTTCCTCCTCTGCGGCAGGAGAACTGGAGAGAGGGGGATGGACGCGTGCCGTCGGTGCGGCGGGGACAGAGCAGGACCACCGCGATGGCGCGCGGTGCCGCGGGCGTGGGCACGGCACCGCTCCTGCCTGCAGCTCCTGCCTGCAGCACCTGCCGCTGCCTGGAGGTTTTGCGCTGCCGTTTGCCGGCTCCGGCAAACAGGTCGCGTGCCAGATGGTTTGAAGCTCTGGTCTCTGATGGGGAGAAGACCCTAATGAAGCAATCGCCTCCTCCGCGCCGCTGGAAACCAACAACCGCCCAAGGTTTTGGTGCTGGCAGAGGCCGGGAGCTGTCGCCGGCACCTGAAGGTCCCCAGCCCTGGAGCATCCGGCCTGTGCAGCGGTGCTGCCAGCAGCAGCTCCCGGTGCCGTTGTCGGCTCCTCGGCGTCACCGGGGCTGGAACCGCCGGAGACGCCGGCCGTGTCTGCTGGGCAGCGGGGTTCTGCCCAGCCCACCTCCCTGCCCGCGGCAGCCGGGATGCTCTGGCGGGATTCACGGCAGGCGAGCGGTCGCCGCCTTCAAAGCCCCTAATTCCTTATCATCGTTTGGAGGGTTAGGAAAGCCAAGCGATTTCTCGGCCGCTCGGGAGGCGTTAGAGGCTGCGAAGGCGCCCGGGGAAGGCGCTGGCAGCTCGGTCGAGTCGGTCCCTGGTGGTTTTCGGTGCTGGAGGTGCAAACCCTGGGGCGAGGATGCTCCCCTCGCACCCCACCCGGGCTGGGGTAAGTCACGCAGGCAGCTGCCTGTACGAGATCCTGCCTGGGCGAGCTGGTAGCCGGGGCGAGGGCGGCCGAGGCAGGGCTCGGCAACTTTATATTTATTTTTTTTTCAGGGCTTGCATAAAAATAGAGGAAGGGAGGGACCAGCTGCGACTTTCGGCGGCTGCGTTGCCCCGGCGCTGCCCTGGGCTCGCGCGCGAGCCGCCGTTTTGCTGCGCTTTGTCCTGTCTTGGGGGTTTTGTTTGTGCCCTGCCCCAGCCCAGGGAGATGGGAGGGGATCGGGCCCTCCCGCTGGCGGGGACGCTGGCGGGGACGCTGGCGGGGACGCTGGCGGGGCCCCGCTGGTGTTTCTAGCCACAAACCGGGCGGTGCGGGGGGGAGCTCGGTGCTGTTAGATCTGGGGTGACGCCACATCCAAGCCCTTGGAGCTGGTGGCCAGGCTGGGGATGGGTTGGGATGGGACGGGGGTCCCCGCTGGCGACGTCCAAGGCACAGGCAGCCGCCCTCGGCTCCGAGACGAGCGCTTAGGCTTTGCCCAGGAGAGGTGGCAGGCTTGTGTGTTCATTTTATATGTATTTTTTTTTACATATATGCATTAGAAATATATTTCAGATATTTTAATATATACGTTGCTTTTTTTGTATCCATATATTGCTCTTTTGTATGGAGCAATGTATAAATTGGTTTATATATATATATTAAAAAGCTTTTTTTTTTTTTACTTTAGCTATATATACAGCCTTACAGAAGGTCTCCCGTGGGCTGCGCCCGACCAGGGCGGTGGGTGCCGGGGCTGGGATCGCGGTGTGCCCGAGTGCCGCTGCCGTAGCCGGGGCCAGCCTGGCCTCTCTGCAGCTGCCGGGTTTCCTGCTCCCGGCCGGAGCGCGGGTTTCCGGGCCGGAGACCGGCTGAATCACCGGAGCTGGGGGAGCTGAGTAATCCTCCACCCGCACCGCCGGTGATCCCCCACCCACGGAGGAGATGGTGGCACCCAGGCGTGGGGGGGGGCGCGGTGGGTGACAGTCTTCAGGAACCCCCTTTTCTAGGGCTGAGCCCCAAAATCGATGCTGGTGACCCCAAATGTATCCGGGAGGAGGGGACGGATTGCTGCTGAGCTGTGCGGGGGGTCTTCCCCAGCCGCCCCGGTGCCGGCACGGCCGGTGTGGGGGGCGAGGACACGGAGGCGACTGGTGCCAGCGGAGCGGGAGGGGGACCGCTCCGGCAAGGGCAGAAACAGAGCAGCAAAGTCCTGGGATTCCTGGAAAAAGCCCAGCACAAGGATAATTTTGTCCAGCCTGCGAACACCAGCAGCCCTTGTCGGCACCGGGGGTGCGTTTGCCGTGCTCCCCCCGGGAAACCATCCCCAGCCCACCTCCTCCTCCCCCGTGTGCGTCCTTCCCGCTGCCGAGTTACTTCTATTTTATTTATTTTTGTGGGGTTTTTGGCTGCATCTCCATCAGCTGTCTTGGTCGGGGGGGTCCTTTCCTCCCTGGTTCCCCCCAAATTTTTGGGGGTCCTGGCTGGGGACGTGGCATCCCACCGGCTGCCGACGCATGGACTCCTCCTGGGAAGCAGCCAGCCCTGTGCCGGAATGGGACGGCCCCTGGGAAAAACGCCCCGTGTCGCTCTGGGTTTTTTAAAAAAAAAAAAAAAAAAAAAAGAAGCGATTATTTTTACAGCAATTTTCCATCTATTTTGGGTAAGAAGGAAAATGTCGAGGGGAATCTCTTTTTATTATTATTTTTTGAGCCTTTAGGGTAACTCTGCTTTTAACGCACGCCTTTGAAAGCGCCGTTTGATGGCGGGGTGCCGAGGGGGGTGGGCTCCGTGGCCGTCCCTCTGTCCAGCTGTCCCCCTGTCCTGCAGGAAAGGGGATCCGTGGGTTTGTCTGGCCGTAAAAACCATCGGTAAATCCACGCTCAAATAATAGCTGCCGTTTGCCGGGCCGGGAAAACTTGCAGGCACAGCAGCTGGGGACTGGGCTCTGGGTGCTGGGGATGGCTCCGGACCCGCCGGTGGGTCGAACTCCAGCTTCTCCCTTGTAATAAGGAAAATTTTCCAGCTGTGCATCGCTTCCATCAACACCTGGATATTTGAAGGCATAAAACAGGATGGTGCCGTGCGGCGAGTTGGAAAATCCTCTCTTGGGGTGAGGTGGACCCCGAAACCTGCGACCAGCTCCTTAAATATGTGGCATTAAATATATGCTGGCCAGAAATATATTGCATCTATTGCATTAAACATAAGCTGGCCAGAAAGCATCTTAAATCGTGGGCTGTAAAATATATGTTGGGTAAATAAATTTTTTGCTGGTGGATTAACAGGGCGTTTTGGAGCCGGGCAGCTGCTTGCTTATTTTAAACTTTTGAAGATTGCTTTTAACAAAAAAAGGGGGAAATCAACCGGAGGGTGAGCTCCTCTATTTTTGACGGGCGCCGCTCTGGGAACGAGCGCTGCCCTGTCCCGGCAGGCAGGAAGGGTGGGCAGCGCGGGCAGGGAGCGGGCAGGGCCGGAGGGAGCCGGGCTGTGGGGTCAGCCCATGGCAGGGGGCTTCTCTCCGTCCCCGCGGGTGCCTGGCCGGCGCGGGGGGTCCGAGGGACGTGAAGCCCCGCTGGCGCTGCCTGCCCGCTGCCTGCTTCGGGCAGGAGGGTGGAAGCTGGCAGCTGGCGCCCTGCCCACGGATTGTTTTGGGGCTGAATGGACGGCAGCCGGGGTTTTCCGGGGATTGGAAACCCTTCCCTTCTGCCGCGCTCGCCCGGGGGGGGCCGGGAAGGGTCCCCCCGCCCTCGGCTGGGTGGGAGTCGCGGGTGCTGGGGGTCCTGGGGTGCCCATCGGGCCCCGGCGTGCGTTGGGGGGTGGCACGGCGGGGGGAAGCGCGCAGCTTCCCCGGCGATTACCTGGCCCCTTCGTTAGCCAAAGGCGGTGATTTGGGACACGGGACGAATTGCTGCCGCCCCGGCTTCCTTCTGGGTGCTGGCGGGGCGGCCGGGGGGCTGTCGGACGCCGGCCCGAGTTCCCGCTCGCCGCAAGCGCGCGGGCTCTCGCGCCGGGCGAGCTCCCGGTGGTGAGCGCGGGTGCCGGCTTGAGACGGGGGGCAACGGCACGGCCGCCTTCCGCAGCCACCGGGGCCGGGGCCGCGAGCCGCGGGAGAAGTTTGGGAGGGAAATGGCCGGCCTCGGCGGCTGCCGGAGCGTGCCGCCCTGCCGGGAGCGGGCAGGAGGTCCCGGGGGGGCTGGGAGCAAAAGGCAGGCAGGGTCGGGCAGAGCCGGGGGCTGGGGGATGCCTGTCTGGCACCTTGCCCCAGGGATGCTTAAAAGCAGGGTCCTCTCTTGCTGGGTGCCTCGGTTTCCCTGTCCGGGCACCCACGGGTGAACGCAGCCGGCCCTGGCTGCTGAGCCCAGCACTACGGGGCGGCGTTACCAGAAATCGGAGATATTTAATGGAAAAAATGAAGGGATACGCTGAGCCCTCCCTCCCCCCCGCAGCTCCGGGCAGGAGCTGCCAGCGCTGACCACGGACGCCGTCCCCGCAGGGCTGGCCGGGCCGCGCCGGGTGCCGCGTCAGCATCCCACGGGCGCTGGCGGAGGCTGGGTCGGCGGCACCGGCGAGCCCTGGCCGTGCCGAACGCGCGCCTCGCGGCTGAGCGAAGCTGCTCCCCCGGCACACGCAGCGTGGAAACCACGGCGCGGGGCGGTCGTGGCACTAAACGGAGGGTCCGTATAGCCTCGATGTGGCCCCAGCCTCGCGGGGCTCCATGCCCTGAGCGGTGCCCGCGGTGACGCCCGGGGGGTACGTGCCCACCGCCTGGGCTGCGTTTGTGCCGGTGGCACGGGCAGAAGGCGTTTGCTCCCTGCCGCTGTGTCTCAGCTGGCATGACGGGCTCTGTTTTTCCTGGTTAATTTTAGCATAATCTCTTTTTTTTTTTTAATTCCCCCCCCCCCCCCAATCTCTCTTCCCCCTCTGCGGCCGTGCCCTGGCGCTGCCTGCCTGGGGCCCTCCGTAAGGACGGCTCGGAGGCTGAGGGCAGTGGCAGAGGGACCCCCGAGAGGGGCGGGAGAGGGCGCAGGGATGGGCTCAGGTCGGGGGATCCCCTGGGATTGGCACCTGGAGGCGGGGACCGCGCTGGTCCCCCCACCGAAGGGGGGCTCGTCCTGCTGGGGGTCCTGGGGCGAAGCAAGCCGGGCACTCATCTCGGGGGCACTCCCCGCCCGGAGAGGGGGCGAGGGACGTGCGCCGTCCCTTTCAGCTTCCCCTTTGAGCTTCCCCTTTCTTGCAGCCGGGCTGACTTCGCTCCTTCCCCGCTCCCAGCCCGGGGCGGGAGGGCCGGGCCGGGAGCTGCGCGTCGCCTGTGCCGGGGTGACGTCCCCACGGAGGGGAGGGAGAGCCTTAGGTGCCCCCGGCGTCCCCTCTGAGCCCCCGGCGTCCCCTGTTCGGATGCTAAAAAATAAACCCACCCCGAAAGCCGTCGGGTTTCCCTGCTGGCAGCCGCCTCCAACAACTTAAAAAGCAACTCGGGGGCGGCTGATCGCGCCGGGAGCCGCGCGAGCCGGCTGGCGGGGACGGCAGCGTCTTCCCGCGCTCCCCGGGGCGCTCGGCTCTGGGCGCCCGGCCTCTGCTCGACCCGGTGGCACGAGCGGCTCTGGCCGCTGCCGGCTCCAGCCGTGGGCACGCGGCGAGGCCGGCACTCCGCCGGCGCCCGGCGCAGCGGGGATGCGGGATCATGGGATGCGGCGGCGAGGCTCGGGCTCTGCCTGGAGCTGCGGGAGCTGCGGTGGCAGGGGATGGGCAGGGCTTAGCCCCCGACGCAGGGGGTCCCCAAGCTCAGCCGAAGCCGGGGCTGCCGGTCGTCTTGGCTGCAGCGTGCCGGGACCACGGGGCAAACGTGAGTGCCTTGATGCTGTTTTCCTGGCCTGGAGCTGGTGTCGTTTCTCCCCTCGGGACCTATTGCAAGGTGCCCCCCGGTCTCCCCTTTTCCTCCCCCTTTCTTGGCCCTGATGTTCCCAGTGCCCATCCAGGCATCTGCTCTGGCCGGCACTGGGAGCTCTTCTCCAGTGGCTGAGGCGCCCGCTGCCCTCCCTCCCTGGGCTGGGGCTCCCAGTAGGGTGGGGGTCCCCCCCTTTGGGCAGCACCTCACTGCTCGTCCCCCCTTCTCATTTCTCCGCAGGTGCCGGCGAGTCTGGGAAGAGCACCATCGTCAAACAGATGAAGTGAGTGGCCCTCGCACCGCTGCTGCGGCCGACACCACGCCGACCGCGGCCGGGGGAAGCTCCCCATCGCTGTTGCCACAGAGCGTGGGTGGGGAGCAGCACCCCGGGGTACCCCGCAAAGCGCTGACCTTGCCTGGTTCTCTCCCCTGCCCCAGGATCATCCACGAGGACGGCTACTCAGAGGAGGAGTGCCGGCAGTACAAAGCCGTGGTCTACAGCAACACCATCCAGTCCATCATGGCCATCATCAAGGCGATGGGGAACCTGCAGATTGACTTTGGAGACTCCTCCAGAGCGGTGGGTGCCCTCCTGCTCCCACCGTGCCTGGCCAGGCTGGGGGCTCCTGGGGGGCAAAAGCAGATGCACCCAAAGCTGGACCAGGATTAAGGGTGGCCCTGCCCAAGTCCTGCTGCTCCCTGGCCGGCTGTGACCTCCTGTCCCTGGCGCTGAGGGTGGGGGGACCCAAAGCATAACCCGTGGGTGGCCTGCCCTGGCACAGTCCCTGATGGGCGCAAGGGTGGGGGTCCCGCTGCTTCCCCTGGGTCTCGTCCTCATCTGCCGCTGGAGCTCCCGCCCTGCTGTCCGGGTGGGACACAGTGGGCTCTGGTCAGGTCCTCTGGGGCAGAGCGAGCTTGGGTAGTCCCGTGCCGATGCTCGAGCCCTGGTTTTTCCCTGCAGGATGACGCTCGGCAGCTGTTCGCGCTCTCCTGCGCCGCCGAGGAGCAGGGCATCCTGCCGGAGGACCTGGCCAACGTCATACGCAGGCTGTGGGCGGACAACGGGGTCCAGGCTTGTTTTAACCGCTCCCGAGAGTACCAGCTGAACGACTCCGCTGCCTAGTGAGTACCCCGGCTCCTCTGCCCAGCTCGGCTGGGTCGGGCCCCGTCGCTCTTGTTGACCAACACAAAATCCCCCCCCGGGGGCTGCTGTTCCCCATCGCCAGGCCTGGGGGCTGGTGCTGCCACTTCCCGCCCGGCGCTGGGGCTGAGCTGGAGCAGAACTGGGAAGGCGGATGTTTCGAAAGCTGTTTCCTCCTCTGGTGGGGTGCTGCGTCCCCCGGGAGGGGGGCACCGGGGCATCCCCCTCCTGCCACCGCTCTGTGCCCGCTGCCCCTCCCCGGGGGATGCTTTGCCCTGGCTCCCCTATGGGAGCACAGCTGGGGGTCCTGCCCGTCTTCATGGCCCTTCGTGGGGGCCATGAAGGCAGGAAAAAGCCCCAAAGGAGGCACTGGCGACCCTTTTGTCTGAACAGGATGAGTAGGGTGCACAAGAGGCTTTTCTTTTTCTTTTTAACTGAATTTTATATGCAAAGACTTGGCGTTACGCGAGCGTATTAGCCAGCAGACTAGTGTTTAGGTAGATAAATTGCCTGCATCTCGTTGGGTTTATCCCTGAAGAGATTTAATAAATAAGTTAATCTGCCTAAAGCACGACTGCTGGAGAGGGCGGTGCGGCCGAGGCTGCGTTGAGCTCGCACAGTGCCCTCCTGCCCTCCTGCCCAGACCCCTCGGGGTAAAGCAGTGCCGGGGGGAGCTCATGGAGTGCCAGGAAAGCCCCCGCCAAAGCTGGCCCCACTGGGGATTGAGCACCCTTGGGACCCGCTGCCATCCCCTGCGTGCCAGCCCAGCCGTCCCGCCCTGCTGGGCACCAGCGGGTCCCTCTTCTTCACTGAGGCCACTGGGGGAAGAGGTTGCAGGAGAGCTCCCGGCAAACGCCGACCCCGGAGAAGCTCCGGCTGGCACTTTCCTCCGGCACCCGCAGCTTTCGCTTCCTCCTGCCCGGCACCCGCCCGCCCTCCCCAGCCCCCGTCCTGCTCAGCCCCATCTCTCCCCAGCCGGTGCCGGCGCTTCCCCGGCCGCGCCGCGCTGTGCCGCGGGTGCTACTTTGGAGACATGGGAGAGCTGGCAGGTGCCCGGCAGCTCGCGCGCGCCCTTTGAGCGAGTACCTCTGCAAAGCGTCTGCAGCTCCCGAATTGCCGTAAGTGCGTTCATGGAGCGTTTGGCACATTGTGGGAGCTTGGACAAATATTAATTAGGAGCCCCCTCGAGCTGGTGCTCCGGCCTTTCTCCAGCCCCACCGAGGTGCCGGTGCAGTAGCTGATGCCCCGTCCAGCCCTGTGGGGATGGTGCTGTGCCCGCGGTGCCGCCGGCACAGGGCACCGTGGGGCTGAGGAACCCCGCGCCGGGCCAGGCACGCGGCCCGCCCGCGCCCCAGCCCTCTGCAGCAGCCCCCAGCCTCCTCCTCCGTAGCCCCTTGGGGTGCCAGGAGCTCGGGGCGCCGGGGCGGGCGCTGGCTGGCACCCCAGGGCCGAGCATGAGGTCCGAGCGCCGCTGGTGCCGCGCGCGGCCTTGCCGTGGTGTTTCCTGTTTTTTTGTCAACCGGAGGCCATGTGTGTTTCCGGCTGTTTTTGAGCTGCTCCGCGGCGGCGGCGGCGCGCCGGCCCCCCCGCCCTCGCGCCCGTGGCGGGGTCCCGGGGCACCCAGGGCTCCAGCTCTGCCCCGGCACGCCGGAGGCCTTCCCGGGAGCTGGCAAGCGGCCGCGCTGCCATCGGAGCCGGGGATCCCTGTGGCCATGCGAGCTGTAATCTGGCTTTCGCCGGATTACAGGACTGCAAAGGCCTTAATTAGCGCAAGCCTAATTTGCTTAAAGGAGCCCGTTTATAATAACCCAATTAAAGCAACGTGAGCTGGAGAAATCGAAACCCGCCTCGATCCGCCCCGCATCCCTCGGCCGGTCCCGGCGGCAGCCTGGGGCCCGAGCCACCACCGCTGCCGGGAGCCGGGGTCTGGCGGGGCCGCGCCGGGCAGGCAGCGGGCGATGCTGCCCCGGGGGGCTCGGGGTGGGCAGCAGCCCCCCAGCCATGCCGCTCCCCATCGCTCTGGCCGCCCGCCTCTCGCTTCCTCCCGGGACGCCGGCCCTTTGTGTTTTTTGACTATAAATGGCACGGCGCCATCGATTGTTTCCGGCGGCGCTGCGGCCGGTTGCCATAGCAGTGAATACTTTCCTCTTGCCGTTTCCCCCGTGCGAAGGGCTGGGGGACCGGGGGAGCCCCCCCAGCCCCGGCTGCGTCCTCTGCTCGGCCGCCGGTGCTGGCACACTGCCCTCCGAGCCCTCCTTCCCGCGCGTCCCCTCCTTCCCGCGCCGCCCCGGCAGCTGGCCGTGCCGTCCCTGCCCGTGTCCGGCAGGACGGCGCGGTGACCCCGGCGTGCGGATGGGCTCTGCTGTGCTGCCCGGCTCGGGGCTGCCCGCCCCCAATGGATGATGCTGGGGTCTGGGCAGGGGACGCTGGGGCGGCGTGGGGACGCCCCGTGGGATTCGCGTGGGTCGCGCCCCACGGTCCGGCTTCCACGGCGCCTTTCTGCTCCCTCCCCAGCTACCTGAACGACCTGGAGCGGATAGCCCGCGCCGACTACATCCCCACCCAGCAGGACGTGCTGCGCACCAGGGTGAAGACCACCGGCATCGTGGAGACCCACTTCACCTTCAAGGACCTGCACTTCAAGTACGTCCAACCCTTTCCCTTTTGCCTTTTCCAAGGCAAAAAAACCCCCCGACCCTTCCTCCCCGTGCCGGGCCGGGTCCCGCTTGCACGCTGCACGCGCCAGACCCCCTCGGCTTTGCTCATGGCAGGAGCCGCTGCCTCGGAGAGAGCGGAAACCGCTGAAATAGCTGGAGCAGCCTCAAAAACGCCTCGCGGGGCTCGGCCCGGGGGCGGATCCAGCCTCTGGCGAGGAGGGGAAGGGGGAAGGCGTCTCCGGGTGCCGTGACGCCGCTTCCGCCACGGGAAGGGCGCTGGGTGGGAGTCGGGGGTCTCTGGGTCAGGAACCGGCGCCGCTTCCCGTTGGCGGCCTGGGGTTACTTTCCACCAAAAACCCACGGGAAATAGTCAGGGCTCCGGTTTCTGAGGCAAAAAGCTGGCGTGGCTCACATCCCGGGGGATTTAGTCACTTGGCAACGGAGCTGCCGGCAGAAAGGTCTGCTGGGGTCCTCCCCGAGCACGGGGGGCTCGCAGGGACCCCTGTGCCACCCCGGGGGCATGGCGGTGCTCGGTCGCGCGTCGCCAGGGCCGCGCTTCGGGGGTGGCAGAGAGGATTGTCCGCGGGGGAGCGCGGCGGTGAGGAAGCACCCCACCAGCCGGGCGCGTGGCTGTGGCCGCAGCGCTGCTGCCGGGCTCTTCTCCGAGGAGGCAGGGCATCCTCCGCCGCCGGCGGGGCGCGTGGCGCACCGGGATCGTCCCGAGCCCTCGTGCTGCCCGCCATCCTGCTGAGCCCCCGGCCGCTCCCCTTGGTCCAGGGTCTCCGGCAAAACCCTGCAGTGCGGGAGCATCTCCTGCAGCCTGGCTCCAGGCAGCGTCGTGCTGGCGCAGTCTGGGAAGCACGGCCTGATCCTGCCCCGGCTCGTGGTGGGATTTGCTCCGGCTGGGAAATAAGCCCAGACACCACCAGGGATGGGCAGCGGGTGCCGGGGCAGGTCCGTGGCACCAGTGGAACCCCCAGGGTAGCGGCAGCTCCTGCTCCGGGCAGCCGGGGAAACTGAGGCAGGGAGCAGGGTGAGGGCCGTGGGGCCGGGAGCTGCCGCCCACCGCCATGCTGCCTCCCTGCCCAGGATGTTCGACGTGGGCGGCCAGCGCTCGGAGCGGAAGAAGTGGATCCACTGCTTTGAGGGGGTGACGGCCATCATTTTCTGCGTGGCCCTGAGTGCCTACGACCTGGTGCTGGCTGAAGACGAGGAGATGGTGAGCTGGGGGGGCTTGATCGCTGCCGTGAGCCGCCCCCTCCTTCGGGTCCAGGGGAGCATCCCCCTCCTCTGGTGGCCACCAGTGCCCCGGCCAGCGTGGCCCAAGCCTTGCAGGGCTCTCAGCAGCTCCTGCCCGGGCAGGGAGGAGCAGTGGGGTGGGCGCTGCCTGGGGGTCCCTGCCCGGCTCAGGCTGCCGTCTCCCCTGCCAGAACCGAATGCATGAGAGCATGAAGCTGTTCGACAGCATCTGCAACAACAAGTGGTTCACGGACACGTCCATCATCCTCTTCCTCAACAAGAAGGACCTCTTTGAGGAGAAGATCGTGCACAGCCCCCTGACCATTTGCTTCCCCGAGTACACAGGTACCGCGGGGTCCCTCGGAGCTCGCCCCGGGCACTGGAGCGGGCGATGCTGGGGATGGAGATGCTGGCTCTGCTGTGCCCAGGGCGCGGTGTGTTGGGGCAGCAAGTGGGGTGCGGAGGTGTTTGGGGTGCCCCAGGGGATGGGGGATGATGGGGCCGCAGCCCTGGGGGAGTTTAGCTGAGGGTCATGTGCCTGGGGAGCATCAATTTGGCATCGGGGCGGTGGCTGTGGTGGTGTGGGGAGACAAGCTGAGCCCGAACCCCTTCGGTGCCCGTGGCAGGGGCGTGCCGGTGCCCCCAGGCGACCGTGGGGCAGCCCAGTGTCTCCTTCTCCCCAGGGGCCAACAAGTACGACGAGGCGGCCGGCTACATCCAGAGCAAGTTCGAGGACCTGAACAAGCGGAAGGACACCAAGGAGATCTACACCCACTTCACCTGCGCCACCGACACCAAGAACGTGCAGTTTGTCTTTGACGCCGTCACTGATGTCATCATCAAAAACAACCTGAAGGACTGCGGGCTCTTCTGAGGGCCAGCGTTGCCCAGGTGGGTGGTGGTCCCAGTGGTGGCCCCCTGCGTGGGGCGATCACGGAGCCTGCGTCCCCCCCGTGGCACAGCCTGGCGGGGGGGCCCGTCCCCACCCCATCCCCCCCGCTCACCGCCCGCTCTCTCCTAGGACCCCCGGCTGCGCCGGCCGGCGAAGGAAGGACCGCGCCGCCCCCCACACTCCTGCTTCTCTTTGGACTCATCCCTCCACCCCCCCACCCCGTAAAGAGACTTTTCGGGTGCCAGCGCGGCGCCAGGGCACGTGTCCCCCCCGCCGCCCCCGCTCGCCCCCGACATCTTCCTCCTCCTCACGGCGTCACCCTTTCTGCCTTCCTGGGGAAAATGAGGTTTTTGACCCCCGAGCCGCTCCAGCCCCCCCCCGTTCCTCCGCTCCCGCGCCCTGGCGCTCTCACTGTTTACATTGCAAGCGTTGCTGGCACGGGGGGGACATGGGGGTCCCCTCGGGGCTGCCCACCCGGCAGAAGCCACGACCGACAACATTCCTTTTATTAAACCAGAAAAGAAAACAAAACAAACAACCTAACAACCCAAACCCACCAACCCCCCCCCCCCAAAACAGCGCAAAAAAAAAACCCCCACACCACCCCGGCTGGGGCGAGGTTGCTTTTTAAAGAAATCTTTTTACCAAACTATTTAAAAGCGTCGAGTTCTACGTGGTGGCGGCGTCCTCCGTGGCCAGCCCACCCCCCAACCGTGTGCCTTGGAGGGGGGTCCGCGCCCCACCCCGCCTCGCTGCCCCCCACCCCGCCGCCCAGAGGGATGGGCAGCGCCCGGCGGGCAGCGGCCGGGCAGGGGGTGCTGCCCGCTGCCTGTATCCCCCCCCGGCCCCCCTCTTTCTCAGCCTAGTTTTGTAGGGCTAGCTGTCGCGTGGGGCGAGGAGAGCCCGCTGTGCAGAGCGGCCCCCCCCTGCGCCCCCCAGGCGGGGGGGGCCCCTCAGCCGGTGCCCGCGGCCTCGCTTTTCCCGTGTTTTACCGAATTGTTCGATGGTTTGAAATAATAAAATGTAGAAAGAAAAAAAAAAAAAAAAGGAGAAAAAAAAAAAACAAACCCATATATACTGACATCACCCCGTGACCCGGGGGTGGGCGTAGGTGCTTCACCTCTGGGGGAAGGCTGGGGGGTCCCTGGGGTGGGCGAGGGGTGCGGGGGGGGCTGGCAGCGTTGCTGGGGTGTGGGAGGTGAGGGCAGCAGTGGGAGCCTTGGGGAGGGAGCTGGGACGTTGCTGGGGGGCTGAGCCCCCCCGGGTGTGCTGTCTCAGCAGCTGGGGGGACCGTGACCACCCCCTGGCTCCGCAGCAGGGGGTGGGAGCACCCAGGAGGCCCCAGTGCCCTGCGGCCCCTAGGAGAGCTTGCACCCAACAGCCCCCAGGGACCCCCAGCTCCAGGGGGCACCCATGGACCCCCAGAGCACCCCGCAGTACCCAAGGGACCCCCCAGCACCCCCAGCTCCAAAGGGTACCCAGGACCCCCTAGCACCCCTCAGCTCCAAGGGGTACCATCCCAATACCTGCAGCACCCCGAGAGACCCCCGGCAGCAAGGGGAACCCAATGATCCCCAGCACCCCTCAGCTCCAAGGCGTTCCTGGAGAGCCCCCCCACAGCCCCCCCAGCTCCAAAGGGAACCCAGGGACCCCCAGCTCCAAGGGGCCCTCGGGGACCTGCAGCACCCAAGGGTCTTCCAGTACCACCCAGCTCCAGGGGGTACCCGGGGACCCCCAGCACCCTGCAGCACCCAGGGTCACCCAGTGCCCCCCAGCACCCAGCTGCACTGGGTGTCCTGCAGTGCTGGCCGGAGGGAGGGCTGGGGGGGGGGGGAGCGGGGCCATGCCCCCCACCCAGGGGTGGCTCTGGGGCTGAGCAGGTGAAATCCCAGGGATTGGGGGCAAGTGGAGGTGGGGTGGGGGCAGCGGTGGGGCTGGATCCCAGGGGAGGGGGAGACCCGGGTTGGGGAGGGGGCGCTGGGGCTGGGGCTCAGAAGAGCCCGCAGTCCTTGAGGTTCTCCTTGATGATGATGTCGGTGACGGCGTCAAAGACGAACTTGACGTTCTCGGTATCAGTGGCGCAGGTCATGTGGGAGTAGATCTCCTTCACGTCCCGCCGCATGTTCAGCTCCAGGAACTGCAGCTTGATGTAGTTGCCCGCGTCCTCGTAGGTGTTGGGACCTGGTGGCGTGGCCGTGAGGGGGGTCCCCTCAGGGGCTGGTGTCCCCATGCCACGGGGTGCTGGCCCAGCGTCACCCAGCGCTCCCCCGGGTGGGCAAACCTTGCTTGGTCCATGAGCAAGGCTAGGGCAGCATTCCTCGCACGGGGTGCTGAGGACACCTGGTGGGTGGCTGCTGCAGGGTGCTGGCACCCAACCCTTCGCCATCACCCCACCACCACCCCCTGCCCCTGGCGGGAGAGCCCCTGCCACCCTCACCATCATAGTCGGGGAAGCAGATGCTGAGATGAGCCTTCTTGATCTTCTCCAGGAAGACATCCTTCTTGTTGAGGAAGAGGACGATGGAGGTGGTGGCGAAGTAGCGGTGGTTGCAGATGCTATTGAAGAGGTGCAGGCTCTCGTGCATGCGGTTCTGCAGAGGGACACAGCCCCACGGTGAGCCCCACAGTGACCCCCATGTCATGATGGGGACAAAGCGGAGGGGGTATGGGGTGGTGAGCCTTCCTCACCACTTCGTCATCCTCCACCAGGACCATGTCATAGGCGCTGAGGGCCGCAATGAAGATGATGCAGGTCACCCCCTCAAAGCAGTGGATCCACTTCTTCCGCTCCGAGCGCTGACCACCCACATCGAACATCCTGGGCAGGACAAGGCGAGGGTCAGCACCCCCCACCCCCTGCCCAGCCCCCTGGCACCAGCCCTCGCCACGGGCTCGGCCCTCACCTGAAGTTGAGGTCTTTGAAGGAGAACTGGGTCTCGATGATGCCAGTGGTCTTGACGCGGGAGCGCAGCACGTCCTGCTCGGTGGGGACGTAGCCGGGGGTCACTAGGCGCTCCAGGTCTGACAGGTAGCTGGCCGGGCACGCGGTGGGCATGAAACACAGGTCGGCACCCCCAGACTCCCCCACCTCGCCCAGACCCCCCCATCCCATCCAGACCACCCCACCCCACGTACTAGCCGGCCGAGTCGTTGAGTTGGTACTCGGAGGCACGGTCGAAGCAGGCTTGGATGCCTGGGTCCTTCCAGAGCCGCCCGATGATGTCTGACATCTCCTTGGGCATGGTGCCCTCCTCGATGGTGTCCGAGAGGTGCAGCAGCTTGCGGGCGTCATCCTGCCAGGGAGAGGGGCTCAGCGGGGCTGGGGGGCTAGGGGCATCCCCCTGCCCGGCATGGGGTGCTCCTCACCTGGCGAGCCGAGTCCCCGTACTGGATGTTGAGGGTGGTCATGGCCCGCACGATGGCCAGCATGGACTGGAGTGTGTTGCTGTAGATGATGGCGATGAACTCCAGGCATTCCTCCAGTGAGTAACCATCCTGGTGGATGATCCTGGCCAGGGAGGGGAGCATGGGGCTGAGCTGGGTGCCGTGGGGTGGGGGGAACCCATGGGTGCAGCGTGGGCCAGAACCGGGCACGGTGAGACAGGGGCATCCCATGGCTGCCCGTGGGGCATGGCCAACCGGCACCCCTTGGCACTTACTTCATCTGCTTGACGATGGTGCTCTTCCCCGACTCCCCGGCTCCTGTAGGGACAAAGCACGGGTCATGGCAGTGCCCACGCAATGTGCACCCCTGGCTGTGCCCCACACTGGCCCCCCGGGGCGGCTGGGGGGCACTGGTGGCCGTGCCAGGTCCATGGCTCAGGGCAGGAGGATTACAGCCAGCTGCAGTTGGCATTAAGGTTGGGCTGAGCCCCTGTGGCTAATGGGATCTTGTGGCGGCTCAACCAGGGACGTGCTGAGGGACCCAGGGGAGGGTTGGGGGCATGGTGGCATCACAGCCCTGCCACCGACCACCCCATGCCCCAAACCTGCAGCAGCGCAGAGGGATGTGCCCTGGGCTGAGCTGGGAGGGCAGCGATGGCACCCGTGGCCCCACCATGTCCAGGGCACCCCTGTACTCAGGCACCGCTGGGACAGCTGTGAGGGACTGGGAAGGACTCACGGTGCTGGGGGGCTGCGGGGACAGTCACGGGGTGGTGGTGTGGGCTGCATGGAGGTGCCTGGGAGGATGGGGGGGGCTGCCGGGGTGAGGTTTGGTGGTGTTAGTGAAGGTTCTAGAGATTGGTTGGTTGTGGTTGGGGGTGCCTGGGAGTGGGGGGACGCTGGGTGGGCTGGTTGGGTTTGGGGGATACCTGGAAGCTGGGGAATCTTAGGGCGGGCTGTGGAGATGGATTGTTGGGTTTGGGTGCCTGGTGGAAGGCAGTGCTGTTGAGGCAAGCTGTTGGTATGAACTGGTTTAGGGGAGCCTGGGAATGGGGGGCTGTTGGGGTGGGCTGGTTGGGTTTAGGGGTGCTAGGGGAGTCAGGGAAACGTTGGGTGAGCTGTTGGGGTGGGCCGCTTGGGTTTAGGGGGTGTGTCTGGGGGGGTATCAGAGGAATATTGCGTGGGCTGTTGGAGTGGGTTGGTTGGGTTTGGGGGTGCATGTAGGGACCAGGGTAACGTTGGGTGGGCAGGTTGGGTTTAGGGGGGGCTGTTGGGGTAGGCTGGTTGGGTTGAGGGATGCTGGGAGGTGTCAGAGGAACACTAGGTGGGCTGTTGGGGTGAGATGCAGAAAGGATGGGTATCTATCTCCCGCAGGGTGTTGTCCCCCCCCATACCAAGCAGCAGCAGCTTGACGGTCCTGGCATCCTTCTCAGCGTCCTCTTTGAGCTTCTTCTCCAGCTCGCGGGAGTGCTTCTCCTCGGCGCTGGCCCCGGCGCCCATCCTCGGCCCCACGGCCCTGTGGCTCACCCGCTCCTTGGAGGTCAGCACCAGGATGGGCAACGTGCTCCAGCCCCCCGCCGCCTCCAGCGCTCGCCTCCCCGCGTCCGCCGCGCCCGCCGCCGACTGCCCCGCCGCCACCGCCGCCACCACCCACCCAATGTGGGCCAAGGACGGGGCCAAGGTCCCGGGGGGCCACCCGGCGGGGTGCTGCGCTCAGCACCCGTGGCTTAAGCCAGGTACCCCCCCGATAAACCCCCTTAAATCTGCAGCAGGCTGAGCTCAGCAATCCTGCGGCTCCCGGCGTCAGCGCTTCTGCCGGGGGGGGCCAAGGCCGGCCAGCCCCCCGCTGCGTCCCACCCTGCGGCTGGGGCAGTGACGCGGCGACCCCCACCCAGCTCTGGCGCGGCCGTGGATCCTGGGGGGTTGGAGCCGGGAGGCTCTGCTGGGGTCTGGCAGGGGCTGGGGGCGGTGGGTGGAAATGTCTCCATTGTCCCCAGGACACACTGGTCACCCCCCGCTCTGGACCAGTACCCACAGGCTTCCCCCCAGTAAGCCATCCTGGTGTCCCCAGGTCCCCGTGCCCAGTGTCCACAGGGGCAGGCCCACAGTGATCATATGCCAGCTGCAGTCACCCCACCCCGTGTCCCCAGGGCCCCCTCCAGGACCCTCCACCAATGTCCCCAGGCCCCCTGGGAGCACTCAGTGTCCCCAGCCACCCACCAGTACACTCCCAGTGTCTCCAGGCCAGCCCAGTATCACCCCATGGAGTGTCCCCAGGCCCCTTCAGCAACAGCTGCACAATATCCTCAGGGATGCCAGAGTACCCTG
The DNA here is from genome assembly GCF_964289735.1 of Phaethon aethereus. Classification (NCBI taxonomy): domain Eukaryota; kingdom Metazoa; phylum Chordata; class Aves; order Phaethontiformes; family Phaethontidae; genus Phaethon; species Phaethon aethereus. The sequence continues at coordinate 16,868,977 of NC_138587.1, forward strand.
CCCGGGGTCCCCGAGCCCCTCCCCAGTAGCACTCCCCGTATCCCAAGGAGAAATCCCAGTATTCCCCCCACAGTGTCCCAAGCAATCCCAGTCCCCTCCAGCATCCTCAGGACACCCCTCCCACAAAAGCCCTGCCCAACGTCCAGGGCCACCCCAGTGCCACCCCCCCGTGCTCCCACGCCAACGGCAGTGACCCCCCACCCATGCCCCCAGGTCCCCCCCGGGTCTCCTGCGGCCACCAGTTTCCCCCTCCCCTGTCCCCAGCGCCCTCCCTCCTTGCCCCCCAGTAAGACTTAGTGTCCCCAGGGTCACCCCAGTAACCCCTGTGTGTCCCCATCCCCCAGTGTCCCCAGGCTCTGCCAGGACTCCCCCAGCTGTCCCCAGCGCCCCCGTGTCGCGCCCCCCCCGCACCGCGGGGCTCCTGCAACGCCGCGCTCGGCCGCCAGGGGGCGAACGGACCCAGCACGGCTCCCAGTCCAGCCCAGCGCGCCCAGTATGGCCCTGCACCGCCCCCAGTGCCCTCATTACTGCCCCCAGTTCAGCCCAGACCTCCCAGCACCGCCCCAGTGCCTCCCGGGACTGCCCAGAGGAGCCCGGTACCACTCCTATTGCCCCCTGTACCCACCAAAGTGCTCCCAGTACAGCCCAGTAGCACCCACTAACACCCCAAGTGCCCCCTGTAGAGTCCCCGCCACCTCATGCCCCCATTACAACCAAGTACCGGCTCCCAGTACCAAATCCTAGCGCTCCAGTACTTCCCTCAGTGCTGACTCTTGAGAGTTCCCAGTGCCTCCAGTAACACCCAGTACTGGCCGCTAGCCCAGCCCAGTGTATGCCCCCAGTACTACCACCTCTCCGGGCCGTTAATGCCACCCAGCGCCCCCAGTGTTCCCAGTACTTCCCCACCATGGGCATCCCGAGGGCCCCCCCACTCCCCACCTGGCTCCAGCCCAGCCTCCGCACCCGGCAGGGCTCAGGGGCAGAGTTAAGGGGATTATGTGAGGGGGGCCCAGGCAGTAGCGCAGCCCCCGGCTGCCCGCTCCCTGCCCGCCCCCCGTCCCGACAGAGCACACGCAGGCGCCCGCGTCCATCCCAAAGCCAGTGTTTATTTGGGGGTGCCCGCAGCTGCGGCGGGGGGGCAGTTGCTCGGCCCCCGCCACCCCTGTGCTTCCCATGTACAACTATTTACAAACCCCCACACACCCACCGGGATGCCCCGAGGGGGGCGGCTGATGGGCTGGGTGCCCCAAACACCCGTGGGTGCTAGCGCCAGCGAGCGCTGGTGGCTGCTCGAGGTTTTACCCTGGCACAGCCCCTTCTCCTTCCCTTCCCCCCAAAAAGACCCCAGCTGAGACCCCACCGTGGCCTGGACCATTTCCCAGTCAGCCTGGGACAGGAGCCTGCGTCCTGTTTCCCCCATGCCAAGCCCCCGGGGAGGGGGACAGGGCCGCGTATCCTGGCCCCACAGCCCCCTTCTCCTGGGCTTGCCTGGTGCTCTGCAGCTTCCCTATGGAAAGTGCTTGCTCCTCAGTAACCAGCTGGGGAAACTGAGGCACGAAGCTGCAAGGGCTGTGCCCAGCTGGCGGGGGGCAGACCCTGTCTGGCACTGCCCCTCCCCCTGCCTCGTCCCCCCCCGGCTGGGGTTTGTCCCCCTCCCCAGGGCATCACCCCCTCCCAGACCGGGACTCAGCACCTCCTGCCCCTGGCACGGTACCGTGCGGGGAGACAGCGGCCGCAGTGCCCGGCGGTCCCCGCGTGCCGGGATCCTGGGGTCCCGGAGCCGGGGGGAAGACAGCGGTGCCGGCTGCGGCTGCCCCAGAGGTCTCCGCTCCTCCCCGGGGCCGGGAGGCCGGGGTCGCATCGCCCCGGTGACTATGTACAACCTACAAATAAATACCGTCTCCCACGTGACGGGGGGAGCACATGTGTCTGCGTGTGTGTGTGCGTGGATGTATATATATATATATATTTATTTATAGATATTTTTAATATTAAAAGGGGGGAAAAATAGACCACTGTGCTAGCAAAGTCCCTGATGACGGTTTCATGTATGCCCATAGGTCTCTGGCTGGTGATTCCGGCGGTTTCGAGGCTTCTTCTGGTCCTGCTGCTCCTTGGCTTTGAGTCCAGCCAGCGGCTGGGGGGGGCTGGCGGCCGTGTGCCGCCAGTAGCCCTGGCAGTACTGGTCCAGGAGTCCCATTTCGGGCTGGGTGAGGAGCTGCAGCAGGTCCTGGTAGCGGGGAGTGGGGGCACCCGGCAGGCCGGGGGGGGTCTCCGCCTGGACCAGCACGGCGTGGACGGCGCGGCCGCTGAGGACGCGGAGCTGCACCTTGGTCACCGTGTGCTTGAAGTTGTTCTCGGTGGCGGTGCAGGAGTAGAGGCCGCTGTCGGCGAGCTGGAGGGCGCGCAGCAGCAAGCCCTGCTCCGTCCGCAGCACCCGGCCCTCCACCCGCAGCTGCGGGGGGGAGAGGCGGCACGGCTCAGCTGGCTGGCCCCCCGGCACCCCCCGGCACCCCCCGGCACCCCCCGGCACGGCGCCCTGCCCTACCTCTTTCCGCCGGTCGCTGTCGTCCTTCTGCAGCAGCCACTTGATGCTGGCCTGGGGCGAGCGGGGCTGGCACTCCAGGAAGGCGGTGCTGCCCTCCACCCCATACTGCACGGCCTCCACCGCGTTCTTGTTGGCTGCAGGGGTGGGCCACGGGCAGCCGGGTCACGCGCGCGCCTCCACGCTGCCCCCCCGTTTCTCTCCTGCCCAGCCCACCCGCTCTCCAAGGGAGAGCTCCTGTCCAGCTCCAGCCGCAGGTCTGCCTGCTCCCCAGCCACCCAGCAAGTCTGCTCCTCCTCTAGTGTAACCATGCTTCCACAAGGGTGTCCGTCCATCCGTCCGTCCATCCATCCATCCACCTGCCCGTGTTCATCTTCCTCTGAAGTATCCATACACCCATCCATCCATCCATCTACACACCCATCAACTTGTGGACATCCTTCTCCCCACCACATCCATCCATCCATCCATCCATCCCTCCCTCCCTCCCTCTATCCACCCATTCAAATCTGCTCATTCTCCTCCTCAACATCTATCCATGTTCACTGTACACTCTAATGTACCCATCCACCCACCCATCCATGCTCATCTTCCTCCCAATGTATCCATTTTTTCATCAGTTTATCCATTGTTCCATCCATCTATCCATTGACCCACTGACCCATCCATCCATGCTCATACTCATCCCCAGTGTATCCATCCATGTTGATCCTCCTCTCCAATGTATCCATTCTTTCATTAATTCATCCACCCATCCATCCGTCCATTCTTCCATCCATCCATCCATCCTTCCTTCCTTCCATCCATCCACTCTTCCATCCATCCGTCCGTCCATCCATCCATCCATCCATCCATCCATCCATGCTCACCCTCTTCCCATTTATCCACTCACACAGCCATCAACCCACCAGGGCATCCATCCACCCACGTCCCCCTCTGGCCGTTGCCGACACCCTCCTGCCCCCCGCCCTCAGCACGCCCCCCAGCTGCTCCCCTCGTGCTGTGGGGCTGTGCCCCAGACCTCCCTCACCGTTGGAGTTGTAGCCTCGGCACTGGCGGATGGGGTTGCCGTGCCGGACGTCCTGCCGCCGGCTCCGCCTGCGGAGAGGCAGGAGGTGAGCGGGGGGAGCCTGGGGCCGGGGGGTCCCTCCCTGCCGCTCTCCCCCGGCCCCCCATACCTCTTGGAGGAGGCGGAGTAGCGGGTGCAGGCGCTGCCGTCCCAGGCGCAGTAGGGGTCCCGGGCCAGGCAGCAGTCGGCGCAGGCTTCCCCGTAGACGTCGCAGCGGTGCAGGGCCAGGTGGGTCACGCCTACGGCTGAGGACACGTACAGCTGTTGCTGTTGCGGGGACAAAGAGGACAGGGTGAGATGCCATCTCGTTCCCGCCCTGCGAGGACCCCCCAGAATAAGCTGCGACCTCCCAGTACTGGGACCGGCCAAGTCACTGGAGCCACCTGGGGCCACCGGAGCCAGCTCGCCCTGTGGCCACTGGCGTGCCTCCCCGCCAGCCGCTCTGGTGCTGCGGCGGCGCTGGGTGGTGGCACTTCTGAACCCATGGTGGGATCCTCCTGGCCCCTGCCATACATCGTGACTCACCCTCTTGGAGGAGATGGTCATCGTCTTGATGGGCGCCGGCACCTAGATGGGAGCAGGAGCGAAGGAGATGGAGGGGCAACTGCCTGGCCTGGTGCTGAAGCCCCAGGGTGGGCACCCCAGACCCCCTCAGGCAGCTGGGGTGGGCAGGGGATGGCAGGAGGAGCTGCGAGGGGGCAGTAGGGAGGACAACCAATGCTTGGGGTCCCTGCAGAGCCAGCCAAGGGGTGGCTGGTGCCCCAAAGGAGTGGTTGGTGTCCCAAGGGGGTGGCTGGTGCCCCAAGGGAGTGGTTGGTGTTCCAAGGGGGGTTGGTTGGTGTCCTAAGGGGCTGTCTGGCTGGGTTGAGGACACTCAGCAGAGGGTGGAGGACAGGCAGCCCTTACCTTGAACACCTCGATCTCCTCCAGCATGAGCTCCTCCGTCTCCATGTCATCCCGGGGGAGCACAATGACCTTCTGCACAGTGCCCCGATCTGCAAGACACCGCAGTGCCCGGGTGCTCAGTGCCACCCCTGGGCACCGCACCCTCCCCTCCTGGGAAGGGGGTCCTCTCTGGGGCTGGAGGGAGGAAAGACCACCCCCCAAGCCCATTCCCATCTCTCTCCTGCCGCAGCGGGCAGCCATGCTGGGGTGCGGCGTACCAGTCAGGTCACTGCCACCACCCAGGGCAGGGGTGGGGACAGCAGCCAGGGACGGGCAGGGGGCAGGGGAAGGAGCAGGATGGATCATGGGGGCTCGGGGAAGCACCAGGCTGGGCAACGGTGCCCCGAGGATGGGCACTGGGGCCAAGGAAGGACGGGGGGGGCTGCTGGTGCCTCTAGGATGAGCAGTCAGGCAGGGCAAGCACGAGGCTGGATGACGGTGGGCTCAGGATGGGCGATGGGAAGCATGAAGCTGAATCACAGAGCCTGCAGGATGGGCACTGGGGTCAGGAGAGGATGAAGATGGATGGTGGGGCCCCTGGGATGGGCACTGCGGCAGGGAGAGGACCAGGCTGGATGGTGGCCCCGCTAGGATGGATGGTGGCCTCCCTAGGATGGGAAGTATCATGCTGGATGGCTGGCCCTGGGGACAGGAGCTGGGCTAGGGGAAGGACCAGGCTGGGCGGTGGGCTCTGTGGGATGGGCACCAGGGCAGGGGAAGGACCAAGCTGGAGCCTTGAGGAGGGGCAGGGATCTCAGGGCGGGGGGTGTCTCAGCCCCTCATCCCGCTCCAGCATGGCGGAGGGCACCGTGCTCTGGCCAGCCCTGGTGGTGCCCGTGCCCTCCGGGTCCGCGCCGGAGCATGCTGCGTTCCCCGCGGTGCGCGGCGTGGGTACCTGTGCCCAGGAAAAGCACCTCATAGCGCCCGTCTGCCGCGTCCACCTGGTCGACGGCCACGGTGGTGAAGCGGTAGTTGACGTTGGTGCGGACCACCAGCGGCTGGCGGTGGGTGGGGTAGACGGCGTGGTACATCAGCGGGTGCGCGCGCATGAAGTTGATCACTTCGTCAGGGTAGTCCTTGGTTGACTTCATGGATGGGGTGAAGGTCCCCCCGGGGCACTGTGGCACAAACGTCACCGGCGCTTGGTGACCCGCTATCCCGGCATGGGTCCGAGGGCGCCGGCTGCCTGGCAGGCGCCGGCTCATCGCCCCACGTGTGCCTGGGGGGTACTTACGGTGCCCGGCCGGGGGTAGGGCATTTTGCCTGTATAGGGCATCCACTGGTAGTTGGGTCCCTCCTTGTGCGCGAAGGGCCCGTTGAAGACCATGCGGATGTCGGCCATGGAGTAGACACAGACAGCAGAGCCTTTGAAGACCGACCTGGGAGGAAGGACCTGCTGCATCACTGGGACCCCCACCCAGCTGGGGCCCCCCCTCCACTGCTCTGTGCCAGGAGGGTCACCACTCACCCCGAGGCGGAGAACACGGCGTAGATAACAGGGTTCTTGGTGTCCTGAGTCTGCTGGATGAAGACGTCCTCTTGGGACAGAAAGATGGGGGTGTCACCATGGGGGAGGCAGGACCTTCCTCACACCCAGGGACGCCGGGGCAGTGGGGAGAGCAGGTCCATGTGGGAGAGGTAAGAGGTGGGGGCAGCGATGGGGTCCCCAGCCCCCCCAGGGTGCCCCCCAAGCCCACAGGGGTGCAGGAGGCCCCCAGTCCTCCCTTGCCCACTCACGGAGCTCGTCGAAGTGCGTTTCAATCCCGTCGGGTCCCGGCACGGAGCAGACGAGCCGGGCCTTCAGGAAGGTGCTCCATTTGTTCACGAGGCAGCAGTGGCCTCCGTCATCGTTCTGCAACAGAGAGGCCCCCGTGCTCAGCCCTGCCTGCACCCCTGCCTGCTCCCCTGCCCGCCCGCCGCGTCACCTACCAGGCAGATGCGCCCGATGCGGGAATAGACCCCAGGGCTCAGCGGGGCATCGGCCGACTTCTCTCGGAAGAAGAAGTAGAGCTTGTCGTCGTTCCTCTCGCTGCTGTCAGGGATGAGCTGGGCGCGGACGAAGGCTGGGTCTGGAACGGCACGGCACCGTCAGCCCAGCGGGACCCCTGCCCCATGCCGCAGCGGGATGCTGAGCCCCCCTCTCCTCCAGCATCTCCCCACTCCTGGAAAAGCACTGCCGCGGTCGCAGGGCGAGAGCTGGATCTGGACCAGAGCTGCAGAGGTGGGCTGAGGAACTGGGTCTCTCTGGTGGTCATCACAGTTCCTCCAAGAGGCTCGGCGCATCCCTGAGGTTTCTTGGAGCAACCCAGAGGTCCACAGAGCTCCAGCAGCTCTACGAGCAGGACGGTGGGAACTGGTCTTCCCCCCCCAGGGAGGAAAGACACAGCCTGGAAACTTCTCAGGAAGCTTCTCCCTGCCATCCATCAGTCGGTGCCCAGCCTGCGCTGACAGCTCCCCCTCTTCGGGTTACCGCCCCGCCGGCCCCCCGGCCCGGCAGGATCAGCCCATCTGCTCCGCTCTGTTTACTCAGCTGCCGCCCCGCGGGCAGGGGTGCTCCGAGGGGGGCAGGATGAGCGTTCGGGGTCACCGATTGCAGGCGACATGGTTGACATCTCAGCCCTGCAGAAACCCACGCACGGACTCCGGCAGAGCCAGCCCCACCTCTCACCAGCTGGCTGCTCCTGCCGCCCAGCAAAGCCCCCAGCATGTCTGTCACCATGCCCCACACAACTATCCCTCTATTCTTCTGCCTAAATTTCCTTCCTTCCTTCCTTCCTTCTTTCCTTCCTTCCTTCCTTCCTTCCTTCCTTCCTTCCTTCCTTCCTTCCTTCCTTCCTTCCTTCCTTCCTTCCTTCCTTCCATCCATCCATCCATCCATCCGTCATCCACCCATCTATCCACCTATCCATTCACCCATCAATCCATTCATCCATCCACCCACCAATCCATTCATCCATCCACCCATCCATCATCTGTCTATCCACCCATCCATCCACTCATCCATTAACCGTCAACCATCCATCCACCCATCCGTCCATCATCTGTCCACGCATCTGTCCATCCATCCATCCACCCATCCATCGTCTGTCCACCCACCCACGCACCCATCATCCCACACCACCACCCGTCCACCTGCCCATGCTGGCGACTGTCTCTGTCCTGGGAGAAGGACGCAGTACAACACGATGGGTCTCATCTCTAGGGCTGGAGCTGTGGGGTCCCCAGGGAACCTGGGCCAATGACACCTGAACTCACCGTTGAGCCAGCGTGAGTTGTACTGGTCTGTCCTCATGGCCGTCTGCTTGCCCATGGTGCGGAAGATGGCTGCATCTGTGCCCATGAAGTCGATGTAGACGCCAG